>NC_092234.1:67227967-67257967 GCF_036320965.1 Panulirus ornatus
CACAACTCTATCCATAGCCCACGCCTCGCAACCATACAACATTGTTGGAACTACTATTCCTTCAAACATACCCATTTTTGCTTTCCGGGATAATGTTCTCGACTTCCACACATTTTTCAAGGCTCCCAAAATTTTCGCCCCCTCCCCCACCCTATGATCCACTTCCGCTTCCATGGTTCCATCCGCTGACAGATCCACTCCCAGATATCTAAAACACTTCACTTCCTCCATTTCTTTCGTCTGTTTCCTTGCGCTACCTCGCAAACGCGGGAGACAGCGACAAAGCAAAAAAAAGAAAAAAAATATACGTATATATATATATATATATATATATATATATATATATATATATATATAAATATATATATATATATATATATATATATATATACATATATATATATATATATATATATATATATATATATATATGTATATATATATATATATATATATATATATATATTTATATATATATATATATATATATATATATATATATATATATATATATATATATATATATATATATATATATATATATATATATATATATGTATGTATATATATATATACATATATATATATATATATATGTATATATATATATATATATATATATATATATATATATATATATATATATATATATATATATATATATATATATATATATACGTATATTTTTTTTTCTTTTTTTTGCTTTGTCGCTGTCTCCCGCGTTTGCGAGGTAGCGCAAGGAAACAGACGAAAGAAATGGCCCAACCCACCCCCATACACATGTATATACATACGTCCACACACGCAAATATACATACCTACACAGCTTTCCATGGTTTACCCCAGTCGCTTCACATGCCTTGATTCAATCCACTGACAGCACGTCAACCCCGGTATACCACATCGCTCCAATTCACTCTGTTCCTTGCCCTCCTTTCACCCTCCTGCATGTTCAGGCCCCGATCACACAAAATCTTTTTCACTCCATCTTTCCACCTCCAATTTGGTCTCCCTCTTCTCCTCGTTCCCTCCACCTCCGACACATATATTCTCTTGGTCAATCTTTCCTCACTCATTCTCTCCATGTGCCCGAACCATTTCAAAACACCCTCTTCTGCTCTCTCAACCACGCTCTTTTTATTTCCACACATCTCTCTTACCCTTACGTTACTTACTCGATCAAACCACCTCACACCACACATTGTCCTCAAACATCTCATTTCCAGCACATCCATCCTCCTGCGCACAACTCTATCCATAGCCCACGCCTCGCAACCATACAACATTGTTGGAACCACTATTCCTTCAAACAAACCCATTTTTGCTTTCCGAGATAATGTTCTCGACTTCCACACATTCTTCAAGGCTCCCAGAATTTTCGCCCCCTCCCCCACCCTATGATCCACTTCCGCTTCCATGGTTCCATCCGCTGCCAGATCCTCTCCCAGATATCTAAAACACTTCACTTCCTCCAGTTTTTCTCCATTCAAACTCACCTCCCAATTGACTTGACCCTCAACCCTACTGTACCTAATAACCTTGCTCTTATTCACATTTACTCTTAACTTTTTTTTTCACACACTTTACCAAACTCAGTCACCAGCTTATGCAGTTTCTCACATGAATCAGCCACCAGCGCTGTATCATCAGCGAACAACAACTGACTCACTTCCCAAGCTTTCTCATCCCCAACAGACTTCATACTTGCCCCTCTTTCCAAAACTCTTGCATTTACCTCCCTAACAACCCCATCCATAAACAAATTAAACAACCATGGAGACATCACACACCCCTGCCGCAAACTACATTCACTGAGAACCAATCAATCACTTTCCTCTCTTCCTACACGTACACATGCCTTACATCCTCGATAAAAACTTTTCACTGCTTCTAACAACTTGCCTCCCACACCATATATTCTTAATACCTTCCACAGAGCATCTCTATCAACTCTATCATATGCCTTCTCCAGATCCATAAATGCTACATACAAATCCATTTGCTTTTCTAAGTATTTCTCACATACATTCTTCAAAGGAAACACCTGATCCACACATCCTCTACCACTTCTGAAACCACACTGCTCTTCCCCAATCTGATGCTCTGTACATGCCTTCACCCTCTCAATCAATATCCTCCCATATAATTTACGTATATATATATATATATATATATATATATATATATATATATATATATATATATATATATATATATATATATATATATATATATATATATATATATATATATATATATATATATATATATATATATATATATATATATATATGTGTGCAAAGTGAGAGGGTTAGGGAAAATGATTTGGTAAACAGAGAAGAGGTAGTAAAAGCTTTGCGGAAGATGAAAGCCGGCAAGGCAGCAGGTTTGGATGGTATTGCAGTGGAATTTATAAAAAAAGGGGGTGACTGTATTGTTGACTGGTTGGTAAGGTTATTTAATGTATGTATGACTCATGGTGAGGTGCCTGAGGATTGGCGGAATGCGTGCATAGTGCCATTGTACAAAGGCAAAGGGGATAAGAGTGAGTGCTCAAATTACAGAGGTATAAGTTTGTTGAGTATTCCTGGTAAATTATATGGGAGGGTATTGATTGAGAGGGTGAAGGCATGTACAGAGCATCAGATTGGGGAAGAGCAGTGTGGTTTCAGAAGTGGTAGAGGATGTGTGGATCAGGTGTTTGCTTTGAAGAATGTATGTGAGAAATACTTAGAAAAGCAAATGGATTTGTATGTAGCAATTATGGATCTGGAGAAGGCATATGATAGAGTTAATAGAGATGCTCTGTGGAAGGTTTTAAGAATATATGGTGTGGGAGGCAAGTTGTTAGAAGCAGTGAAAAGTTTTTATCGAGGATGTAAGGCATGTGTACGTGTAGGAAGAGAGGAAAGTGATTGGTTCTCAGTGAATGTAGGTTTGCGGCAGGGGTGTGTGATGTCTCCATGGTTGTTTAATTTGTTTATGGATGGGGTTGTTAGGGAGGTAAATGCAAGAGTCTTGGAAAGAGGGGCAAGTATGAAGTCTGTTGGGGATGAGAGAGCTTGGGAAGTGAGTCAGTTGTTGTTCGCTGATGATACAGCGCTGGTGGCGGATTCATGTGAGAAACTGCAGAAGCTGGTGACGGAGTTTGGTAAAGTGTGTGGAAGAAGAAAGTTAAGAGTAAATGTGAATAAGAGCAAGGTTATTAGGTACAGTAGGGTTGAGGGTCAAGTCAATTGGGAGGTGAGTTTGAATGGAGAAAAACTGGAGGAAGTGAAGTATTTTAGATATCTGGGAGTGGATCTGTCAGCGGATGGAACCATGGAAGCGGAAGTGGATCATAGGGTGGGGGAGGGGGCAAAAATTTTGGGAGCCTTGAAAAATGTGTGGAAGTCGAGAACATTATCCCGGAAAGCAAAAATGGGTATGTTTGAAGGAATAGTGGTTCCAACAATGTTGTATGGTTGCGAGGCATGGGCTATGGATAGAGTTGTGCGCAGGAGGATGGATGTGCTGGAAATGAGATGTTTGAGGACAATGTGTGGTGTGAGGTGGTTTGATCGAGTAAGTAACGTAAGGGTAAGAGAGATGTGTGGAAATAAAAAGAGCGTGGTTGAGAGAGCAGAAGAGGGTGTTTTGAAGTGGTTTGGGCACATGGAGAGAATGAGTGAGGAAAGATTGACCAAGAGGATATATGTGTCGGAGGTGGAGGGAACGAGGAGAAGAGGGAGACCAAATTGGAGGTGGAAAGATGGAGTGAAAAGGATTTTGTGTGATCGGGGCCTGAACATGCAGGAGGGTGAAAGGAGGGCAAGGAATAGAGTGAATTGGAGCGATGTGGTATACAGGGGTTGACGTGCTGTCGGTGGATTGAGTCGAGGCATGTGAGGCGTCCGGGGTAAACCATGGAAAGCTGTGTAGGTATGTATATTTGCGTGTGTGGACGTATGTATGTACATGTGTATGGGGGGGTTGGGCCATTTCTTTCGTCTGTTTCCTTGCGCTACCTCGCAAACGCGGGAGACAGCGACGAGGTATAAAAAAAAAAAAAAAAAAAATATATATATATATATATATATATATATATATATATATATATATATATATATATATATATATATATATATATATATATATATATATATATATATATGAAAAACGTAGTTCATCATTGATTAATTAAAATAACCAACCCTTGAGGACGAGGGTACGATATGCCAGGGTCGTACCGTCGTGTTCACAAAAGTACGAGGGAACTGCGGGCATTTTGATGCCATGAAACATACCACCGACCTGCGGTGCACTAGTTTATTATGCAGTGCGTCATGTTTTTCACAAAGAAAACCCCCCAATATGTCAGTATGACCTCTTATGACCTCTTACTCGAAGATCAATAGCCATCAGGGGCTACAAGGGTGCCTGGCCGAGGGTCATAGACAGGCACCAACATGGGTCATCTGGAATTTCTGGCGAGTTTATGACCTGGTGCGAAATATGGCTTGGCAAGCACGCCCTCCTGGGGCCCTCGGGGGAGAAGGGGCGGGTGGGAGAAACAGCATCTTCTCACCCCAGCTGCTGCTGCTGCTGCTGTGTGTGTGTGTGTGTGATCATTGTGTGTTACGGAGAGAGAGTCTTACACTCGCGTTGCCCCGTTTCTTAGCCTTGTATACAAGTACTTTGTCTTTATTCTTATGTACACACACACACACACACACACACACACACACACACACACACACACACACACACACACACACACACACACACACAGAAACCGCACCTTATGCAATACCAGTTACCTATTTTATCGACCATTCCCCTAGGGGAAGATGAACAGCCGGGTGGATTGTGGACCGGCTGCTGAAATAAGAATTCGAGTCTATGCGGCCCTTACATACGTAACGGCCAATAACAGTAACCCCTGCACCACGGAGGTTCGTGTGTCTGTGTGTGTGTTTGTGTTTGTGTGTGTTTGTGTGTGTGTGTGTGTGTGTGTGTGTGTGTGTGTGTGTGTGTGTGTGTGTCTATAACTTTGGATTGTGTACCTCTGTGTCTCCTGTGTGAATATCTGTATGAATATGTATGTATATTTGCATATTTTCGTAGAGTTCCTTTGTGCACATGCATATGTATGCTCAAAAAATATTGGTCAATCTATTATCCATTAATTGCAGTAGGAATGCAGGGGCCTGTCAGGGACGTCTTTATATTGAGAAAACCCCACACGCTAAAGCTACTGCTGGACATGAACGTACCCTGCGGGACTCTGCTCTCTTTAGTATGGAAGACCACTCCAGGACTTTATATGACTCTACTCGGTCGAGCATGGTGGAAGACAGTGGGTACTGAGGGAAACAGAACCACAAACTGAAGACAACACAGGACTCCTCCCGTCACTCTGCCCACGTGCAACTGGTCGAGACACCTACTCGGGAGGAAGATATATTAGATTCTGTTGAATTTAGAGAAGACTTTAGCACAAGTGATCACCGACAGATTAATTTTGGGGGTCTCTTTGAACACTGCTTGTAATATTGGTCGATGCGACTCGCGAAATAATACACGAATTTAAACGTGCAAATCTTAATGATCTTTGCAATCCTCTTGATTGGCCAGCTTGGGATGATATGATCAATGAAAATGACATGAACGTAGCTTGGAAAATCTTCAGTAAAACCCTCAAAGCAGTAGAGGGATCAAATGTGCAAATGCGCAGTAGACGGTCTGTTTCTAAAACGAAGCCAAGGTGGTGTAAGAGAAATACAGATGCGCCTGTTGTATAAGAAGTTAACTCATAAGAAACTGAGAAAATCCAGTAACCAACGTGATAAAGTAACTTTTGTAAGTCTGCGTAGAGAAAGTAAGAGAATTATAGGTGAAGTAAACGCCAGTATGAAGTGTATATTGCTGAAAATAGCAAAATAATCCGTAAGGAGTTTTACAGTTGAGTTAAAAGCAAGAGAGTCATATCCCAGTCAGTAGGTCCCTTAATTACCTTAGAGGCAAGAGAGTCATTACATAGTCAATAGGTCCATTAATTACATTTCTTTTTTTTTCAGATAGCTGGACCTGTGCTTGGTTCGCCACGGGCCTCTGCCTGTTGGCGGTCCGTTTCTAATCACAGAAACCAACGACTTAATTCAGGAGAACGAAGCCATGCCAGAATATCAAAATTTCTACCTCTGTACTTACGATCGAATACACAATCTATGTCCCAGATCCAGTTTCACTGACAAGAGAAGAGAACGTTCGTCAACAAATTGATATAAAAGCACAGGACATTCTTTCAGAAATAAACGGAATGAAAATAATCAAAGCTACAGGTACTGATAAGTTTATCCAAAAACAATGAAAAAGGCGAAAAATGAGATAGTCAAGCCCTCAACTGCTTTCTCAATAAGTCACTTGCTACAGGAAAAGTTCTAAATGAATGGAAGTTTGCCATTTGTAACATCGATATTCAAAAAAGGTGATTAATCACTTCCAGGAAATCATCGTTGTATTAACGTCTGTTGTTGGAAAACTGATGGAGACGCATCTTCGAAATAGAATAGTAAACCATTTAGAGAACAACTTCTAAATAAACAAATCTCAGCATAGTTTTCGACGAAATCGGTCAAGTCTAACAGATCCGCTTGAGTTCTTTCATGATCTAATCAATATGTATGACGGAAATAAAGCAGCTGATATTACCTAATCTAGATTTTCAAAAAGCTTTCGATACGATTACGCATCAAAGGTTACTTGCAAGAATTAAGTCACGTGGCATTGATGGGATTGTACCTCAGTAGATCGGAAATTGGTTGACTGATTTAAACAAAGTGTTGTTATTAACGGTCAAGCCATAGAATGGTTAGACGTAACAAGTGGAGTGTCACAAGGATCAGTCTTGCGACCGGTTCATTTTCTTATATATATTAATGATATTGATAATGGGCTGGATTGTATGATATTGAAATCTATTGATGATATAAAGCTGGGAGATAGATATGCTAGTTACGTTGCATGTGTACAGCATCAAACTGGCATAGATAACCTGAATGACTGGGCTCATAGGTGGCAAATGATTTTTTTTATCTACTAGTGCAAAGTTTTACATATCGGAAGCAAAAACAAAAAGGCAAGCTACACTATAAATCCTTTTGAACTGCAAAAGGTAAATGAGGAAAAACACTTGGGTTTGATCATCTCTGGTGACTTAAAACGAAGTAAGCGGTTTACGGAAACTGAAAAGAGAGAACAAAATTTTTGAATTCATAGGTAGGGTCATCAAATTTAAGTCCAGGGAAAGCATCCTCACTCTTTACAGTCCGTTGCATCAACCACATCTTGACTTGTGTTCAGTTTTGGTCACTCTACCTCAAAAGAGACATAAACAGAATGGAGAGAGTCAAGCTACCAAGATGATTCCCTCTCTCTCTCTCTCTCTCTCTCTCTCTCTCTCTCTCTCTCTCTCTCTCTCTCTCTCTCTCTCTCTCTCTCTCTCTCTCTCTCTCTCTCTCTGAACGATTATTCAGTAAACTACCAGGAGAAATCAGAAACTGCATGGAACAGCTACAGAAACATTCAAAAGAAAATCTGACATATGGTTAAAATCAATCCCAGATGAAAGAAGGATCAGTACTGAATTAGGTAGCGATTGTGGCAGCTGAGAGGACACCTAGCAATGCCAATATGGCTAAATCCCGTCGTAGATCCTCGTAGCTCTGTACTCTCTAACCCTCCATGTAGCCTGATGGAGGCGAGGATGCTCCTGCACGCGCGATGGAGTAGCCCCTTCCCTCCCGTGGCTGGGCTGCATCAGGCTAGGATGCAACAATCACCCGCCAGGCGAGGTGGCGTGAGCAGGATGTTCTCCATTATACGTATCATCATGACTCGTCCTCCCACCCACCCACCCCCAAGCAGCCAGCTCTCGTGCAGGATGTGTCCTCTCACGCTCAGGTATCATGTGTCCCCAGCCAGCTCTCGTGCAGCATGTGTCCCCTCCTGCTCAGTGGAGGGAGAGAGAGAGAGAGAGAGAGAGAGAGAGAGAGAGAGAGAGAGAGAGAGAGAGAGAGAGAGAGAGAGAGAGAGAGAGAGAGAGAGAGAGAGAGAGAGAGAGAGAGAGAGAGAGAGAGAGTTCAGGGGGACAGGGTCGTGTCTTCGCCAGATGCTGGAGTACTGCATGGACTCCCCATACCTGATATAATCAACATAACTGTAGACATTTCGTGAGATACTGGGAGTGCAGTTGCCCAGATATTAAGGTGATGTTCTCTTACTAACAAAAGCAAAGGTGTTTAACGAAGATCGTTGAGCAGCGGAGGAGGTTATACTCTTAACAATTAACGACACGGTATAGAATGATGAACGAATTTTGGTTTGACAATGATCATGAACATACATACACACCAGGAGACACCTACCCTCCTCTTCCCCAAGTAGATGGCCTCCAGGCAGACTGCCAACGCGTGGTACAGCATAACAATGATCCAGAAACCCATCATTTCACTCATCTCTGCACACGACATGGAACTGTAACACGGCACGTACGAAAATGGACTTACTGATATATAACGAAATGATCGAACTGATTTTGAGGGCCTGCCCCAGGAGAGGATGGTATGAAGGTGATGATCTTGTAATTAAAAGATGGGGTTCAGGGTAGACTTGTGCATGAGTTGTGAAGGATGGGGAACATATAGGATAGTTAAGACTAAGGATGGGAAACATATAGGATAGTTAATACTAAGGATGGGAACATGGAGGATACTTAAGACTAAGGATGGGAAACACATAGGATAGTTAGGACTAAGGATAGGGAACATATAGGATAGTTAGGACTAAGGATAGGGAACATGTAGGATAGTTAAGACTAAGGATAGGGAACATGTAGGATAGTTAAGACTAAGGATAGGGAACATGTAGGATAGTTAAGACTAAGGATAGGGAACATGTAGGATAGTTAAGATTAAAGATCGGGAACATGTAGGATAGTTAAGACTAAGGATAGGGAACATGTAGGATAGTTAAGACTAAAGATCGGGAACATTAAGGATCGGGAATTTTAAGTATAGGGAACACTAAAGATGGAAAACATTAAGGATAGGGAAAGCCAAGGATAGGGAACATGAAGGAGAAAGAAGACTAATGATGGGGAACATCAAGGATAGGGAATATCAAAGATAGTGAGGACGAAGGATAGGAAAGGCTAAGGATGGGGAACATAAAGGATAGGGAACCATATGGATAGGTAACACTAAGGATGGCGAAACATAAATGATAGATAATTTTAAGGATATGGAACACAAAGGATATTGAACAGTAAGGATAGGGAACATTAAGGACAGGGAATTTCAAGGATAGGGAAGACTAAGGATGAGGAACATTAAGGATAGGTATTTTCAAGTATAGGGAAAGTAAGGAAAGAAACACAAAGTATAGGGAACATATGAATAGGGAATTTCAAGGATAGGAAAGGCTAGGAACGGGTAACATTATGGATATGGAACACTAAGGATGAGGAACATTAAAGATAGGAAACATCAAGGATAGGCAACACTAAGATAGAAAGAAACAGGGATTGGGAACTCTAACGATGGGAAAGCGAGGGAAAAGAAAAACTATGGATAGGTAACACTAAGGATAGGGAGCAATATGGATATGAAACACGAAGGATAAGTAATAATAAGGGTCGGGAATACAAAGGATAGGCAGCAGTGAGGATACGAAACACGAAGGATAGGTAACGCTAAGGATAGGAAAAACTAAGAATTAGTAACACTAAGGATAGAGAACATAAAGGGTAGGAAACACTTAGGATAGGGAAAGCTAAGGAAAGGAAACACTAAGGATAGGTATCGCTAAGATTAGGTAACAATGATTATAAGTAATACAAAGGATAGTGAACATCAAGGAAAGGAAACACTAAGGATAGGTAACACTAAGGTTAGGAAACACTGAGGATAGGAATCACTGAGGATAGGGAACACTAAGGACAGGAAACATAAGGGTAGGGAAGACTAAGGATAGGAATCACTAAGCGTTGGAAACACAAAGGATAGAGAAGATTAAGGATAAGAAGCACAAAGATAGGAAACACCAACGATAGAACGAACTGAGGATAGGGAACTCTAAGGATGGTGAACACTGAGGATAGGGAACTCTAAGGATGGGGAACACTGAGGATAGGGAACTCTAAGGATGGTGAACACTGAGGATAGGGAACTCTAAGGATGGGGAACACTGAGGATAGGGAACTCTAAGGATGGGGAACACTGAGGATAGGGAACTCTAAGGATGGTGAACACTGAGGATAGGGAACTCTAAGGATGGTGAACACTGAGGATAGGGAACTCTAAGGATGGTGAACACTGAGGATAGGGAATACTAAGGATGGTGAACACTGAGGGTAAGGAACACTCAGAATGAGGAGCACAAAGAACAGGGAACACTATTTTTGGGAGTAATGTATAGTTGCCCTTGACAGGGTGTGGCATCGGGGTCTCACCTCTAAACCTCCCTCTTTTGGCTTCCCTCCCTCACTTTGCTCCTTCATATCTACCTTCCTCTCCGGCCGATCTATCACTACAGTTGTTTATGGATCAGCCTTCCCCTTTCTTCCATCAACAGCGGTGTCCATCAAGGTTCTGTCTTGTCCCCTACACTTTTTCTCCTTTCTTCGACGATTTCCTGTCCTCCACAAATAATTCAATGCACTCATATGCTGACAATTCAACGCTGCATTCATCCACATCCTTCAGTTCTGCTCCTTCTTCTCTCACTCGATCTGCTTCTCGTCTTGACACAGCCTCTTCAGTAAACTCAGACGTGGACAAGATATCTCAGTAGGGTACACAAAATCTTGTTAAGTTTAATGCCGCCAAGACCCAGTTTCTACCCGACTCTCCATCGAAAACTCCTCAAAACTCTCGTCTCTCCTTTAATGGTTCTGTAATTCCACCTCTTGACTCAGTGAACATACTTGGTATTACTGTAACATCCACTCTTTCTTAGAAACCCCACATTACAGGAATAGCTAAATCTGACTCTACGAAACTGGGTGTCCTGTTTAGATGTCGAAACTTCTCTCTTCCGAACAGTTGTTCCGTTTATACAAAGGATTGGTTCGTCCTTGTATGGAGTACTGCTCTCACATCTGGGGTGGTTCTAGCTCTGCATCCTTATTTGACAGAGTTGAGTAGAAAACGGTCCGCCCTATAAACTGTCCCATACTAACTTCCTAAATTGACTCCCTTACCCTAGGCCGCAATACTGGTTCACTTTCCCTCTTTGACAGGTATTACTTTGGATTTTGTTCCCGAGAGGTGGCTGCTTGTGTGCCCCCACTACCATACAATACTGGGCAAGCTGCTGCGTCACAAGATTATGGTGTGGTCATCGGCAACTCAAGGGTAGGCCGTTTTGACAACTGCTTCTTTCCTACACGTTAAAGCTTTGGAACTCTCTACTTTCCCATGTCTTTCCCAATAACTATGACCCTGGCAATTTCGAAAGACAGTTTTTTTTTTTTCACTTTCTCAAAAATTCGTTGATACTTCCCCTTGTCATTCCTTTTTCCGTTTCATAATTTTCTCTATATTTCAGTTAAGGCCAGGCCTTGATGTGGACTCCTGCCCGTGACTGGCGACCTCAGCATAAGAAAACTAAGCATAGGCAACCATAATTATCAGGAACACGAAGGATAGGAAATAACAAGGATAGGAAATAACAAGGATAGGAAATAACAAGGATAGGAAATAGTAAGCATGGGAAACTCAGAGAATAGGTAATATTAAGGATAGAGAACACTAAGGATGAGGAACGTTAAGGATAGAGAACACTAAGGAGAGGGAACACCTAGGATGGGGAACACTAAGGATAGGGAACACCTAGGATGGGGAACACTAAGGATAGGGAACACTAAGGAGAGGGAACACCTAGGATAGGGAACACTAAGGATAGGGAACACTTAGGATGAGAGCGCTAAGGACAGGGAACACTAAGCATAGGTAACCTTAAGGATAGGGAACACTAAGGATAGTGAGAACTGAGGATAGGAAACACCAAGGATAGGAAACACTGAGGCTGGGTGACATGAAGAACTAAGGATGGGAAACACTAAAGATAGATATCACTACGGCTAGCAAACACTAAGGAGGGGGAACGCTAGGGATAGGGAACGCTAAAGATAGGAAAGACTAAGGATAGAGAACATAACGGATAGAAAAGACTAAGGATAGGGAACACTAAGGGGTAGGAAAGACTAAGGATATGCAACACTAAGGATAGGAAAACACTAAGGATAGGAAACAATAAGGATAGGTAACACTAAGGATAGGAAACAATAAGGATAGGTAACACGGTAACACTAAGGATAGAGAACACGAAGGATTTAGAACAATGAGAATAGGAAACACTAAGGTTGGTGAAGTCTAAGGACAAGGAACACAAAAGATGTAGGACACTAAGGATAGGTAACATTAAGGATGAGGAAGACTGAAAATAGGTAACTGTAGGGACAGAGAAGAATATAGGATAGGAAAAACTAGGGATAGGAAACATTTAAGGTATCTTTAGTATTAACCTCTGAAGGCCATTGTATTTGAGATACCAAAGCATCTCTCTACACACACACACACACAAACACACACACACACACACACACACACACACACACACACACACACACACACACACACACACACACACCTTTACTCTCAAGGACGTATCACGTGTGAAGTTATTTACCGTTGTATATGGCATAGTCTAACATATCAATGTGGCTTCATATCTACATCAAAACATTTAACCTTGTCCAGAAAATGGCCTTATGTTATGTATAGTGTAAGACATTCACCATCTGCTTTGCTGATAATGAGTGCCCGTAGAGGGACACTCTATGAACGTGATCAGTGCAGGATGACATAGGCGCATCGGGGACCAGATGCGTTACTTTTATGTTGGTGGTTAATAGATTCTGCAGGACGTGGAGGATGATATTGGTGCTTCTGCACCCAGTCTTCCTCACTGTCACAAAGAGAGTATTGAGCGCAGCTTAACCTGTCAAATATAAGGAATAGACACACATGGTATACTGAATACTAAGTATACCCACACTTAGTATAGCCATGTGCAGAGTAGCCATATACAGTATAACGGCATAAATTCAATACGTACAATGATATCTACTATAGTCATATGAAGTATAACCATTGTAATATAACCACAGGCATCATAATGTTTCCAGGACATACTCTCCTCGTTATATCGGATATACAGACACACACAGAGAGCGAGCGAGACGTACCAAGTATAAGCAGTATCGACCCACTTCCCTTACAGAAAGTAGAGAAAAACATGGTGTATAAGTCAAAATGCATAATGAAGGGATTTCCATAAACTTATAGAAAGAGTTTGAGTGCATAGTCAAGAGAATGAGAATAGAAAAAGTGTAAATGTAAATTTCAGAGAAAGTGTTGGATGATAATAAAATGTTGTACATTTTTTTCTGCCAACTTATCATGTCCTGGAAACTTTAAGATTCATTTGCATATATTAGGCTTCGTATGCCAAGATGTTGGCACCACAGTGAGAAAATGTATATAAGATACATTTGCGTAAGATGTCTTTATGGAGTGCTTCCAGGTGTTTCAGTATGCATGTTTGTGTGCATGACGATGCATGATTACAGTTTATACAGGTGTCTGATGAGGAAGTGATATGTTTGAGTGCATGATCACGGTGTCCCAGTGTATAAGTGAGGCAGATGATCCTTGAGCCTCCACCGAAGGCGGCATGGTACCAGAGGCACATCGGCGAGAGCACCCACACAGCCACTGGGAAGAAGGCCCTCAGCGGAGGGGGTGTTGAAGATCCCCTGCGAGGGAGATACATGTTGTCGGATCCACATCTACATGGAGTGCCAGCAGCTCGCTCGACAGCCTTATAGAAGGACAAAGTCTAGAGAAGCTTTCCTGTTATTAGGTCTTTGTTGAGGCCTTGCCGGGCTAAGGTCTGACACAGGGGCCTCAACCTGGTACGCGCCCTTGTTCTGAGGCGGCCTCGTACCGTATGTTTCAGTAACTAAAGATTGGTTGCCTTGTTTATGTGGCCTTTAGGCATATCATTTGCCAAGGGTCGTTCAAACTGTCAACGTCAAGTTATAACCACAAACTGAAAATTCTTGAATACTTCATTCAGGTGTTGATGGGTTTAGTTGTAAGACCTTACATGCTCATATTCCGTAACCTAAATTGGCTGGTTGGGTAGCTACGATTTACGCCTATTGTCTGACGAGGCCATCCAAGGTCGTCCAACACTGTTGTTGCCATGCCTATTAATTATTCTGTAGATATACAGATAATCTATCTATATTTAGATATTTAGAATTTTACCTCTCATAGGTTTACAAATGAGCTATCTATCTTTATATTTTAACTCCAAGATGGGGGAAATTTACCAAATTTTGTTATCGGAGTTTAACCTCTGAGTTGTAGGGTAAAGGAAAACGCTGTGAACGCAACACAGAACAGAATAATTTCCCTCTATTGTGACGTTCAGTCCCCGCCATGCCCTTGAAGCACGCGCCAAACGCCCCTCCCAAGCCTCATCTCTCTCTGCCAGTGTTGCTAGATGAACGCATGAAATACGTGTATAGCCTCGCTCTTCCTCGTATGAAAACGTGAATTTGTAAGGTCGCTTTGATTCCTTGCATGTGTTCTGGTGCGTTTTAAGGTGAATATGGCACGAAAACATGAAAATTGGAACATTCTGATTGCAATTTCTAATCTTGAAATTGAAATATTATATATATATATATATATATATATATATATATATATATATATACTTAATAATAGCAGAACTCGAATGAAATACAAGATCGGTGTAACAGACAGGTCCGCTCGCTACCTAGCGTTAGCAAACTTATGTGGGTGAGGTGCCGTACGCCTCTTATGCAGCTAGAGTTCTCCTGGGACCACTTGAGACAACCCATGACAACTGTGTACGGTACTGGCATATTAGGCAAGTTATCGTATGTATGATGTACGATAACCTATCCAGAACGATAGCCCATATACACGATATCGGCATATTAGGTAAGTTATCGTATATATGATGTACGATAACTTGTGCGGAACAATAACCATATATACGATATCGGAATATTAAGTAAGTTATCGTATGTATGATGCACGATATCTTGTACTAAACGATTAACCATGTTTACAATCACATCATTCAAAAGTTATATCAAATTGTCACGATGTAAAGTATATGGAATGAGGAGCTATGAGAGATGATTAAGAGATCCATGAGATCATTTCTTTCATATATATATATATATATATATATATATTGGAGAGGATCACAATTTTGCGAGAGATCAAGATATTCCTATGAGTCCACGGGGAAAATGAAACACGATAAGTTCCCAAGTGCACTTTCGTGTAATAATCACATCATCAGGGGAGACACAAGAGAGAAATATAAGTCAGTTGATATACATCGAAGAGACGAAGCTAGGACGCCATTTGGTAAACATTTGATTGTCCAAAACATACAACGAGCGTTCATAAACTTACCATTTTACAAATTTTATCAACAATAAAGTTATCTAATTGGTATAGACCATCACTAATATTATGATTATAATTCTTTGTGTATTCAATAATAGAAGATTCATTGATATTTCTCTTTGTAATAGACTTAGAGTTAATACCTGAGATGGCATCACTCCAGTCAATACAATGATCACAGTTTTTAACGTGATTAAACAAGGCATTTGATTCTTCTCCCGTTCTTATACTACATTTTTGTTGCTTAAGTCTAACAGAAAGATCTTTACCAGCCTGACCAACATAAAATTTGTCAAAATTTTCACATGGCACTTTATAGATGCATCCAAGAGAATTTTCTGGTGAATTCATGATTAAGATATTCTTTATAGAATTATTGTTGCTAAAGGCAACATTTACATTAAAGGATTTAAGCAACATGGGAAGTAAACTAAAATTAGTATTAAAAGGGAGAACTAAAAGATTCTTAGTGTCAATGGGAGGTTTAGGCTCAACTCTGTGAAATGATTTCTTTGCCCTAGTTCAATCCATTGACAGCACGTCAACCCCGGTATACCACATCGTTCCAATTCACTCTATTCCTTGCACGCCTTTCACCCTCCTGCATGTTTAGGCCCCTATCACTCAAAATCTTTTTCACTTCATCTTTCCACCTCCAATTTGGTCTCCCACTTCTCCTAGTTTCCTCTACCTCTGACATATATATCCTCTTTGTCAATCTTTCCTCACACATTCTCTCCATGTGACCAAACCATTTCAAAACACCCCCTTCTACTCTCTCAACCACACTCTGTATATTACCACACATCTCTCTTACCCTTTCATTACTTACTCGATCAAACCACCTCACACCACATATTGTCCTCAAACATCTCATCTCCAGCACATCGACCCTTCTCCGCACAACTCTATATATAGCCCACACCTCGCAACCCTATATCATTGTTGGAACCACTATTCCTTCAAACATACCATTTTTGTTTTCCAAGATAACGTTCTCGACTTCCACATATTCTACAACGCTCCCAAAACTTTCGCCCCCCTCCCGCACCCTATGATTCACTTCTGCTTGTTCCATCCGCTGCCAGATCCACTCCCAGATATCTAAAACACTTCACTTCTTTCAGTTTTTCTCTATTCAAACTTACCTCCCAATTGACTTGTCCCTCAACCCTACTGTACATAATAACCTTGCTCTTATTCACATTTACTCTCAGCTTTCTTCTTTCACACACTTTACCAAACTCAGTCACCAGCCTCTGCAGTTTCTCACACGAATCAGCCACCAGCGATGTATCATCAGCGAACAACAACTGACTTTCCTCCCAAGCTCTCTCATCCACAACAGACTGCATACTTGCCCCTCTTTCCAAAACCCTTGCATTCACCTCCCTAACAACACCATCCATAAATAAATTAAACAACCATGGAGACATCACACGCCCCTGCCGCAAACCAACATTCACTGAGAACCAATCACTTTCCTCTCTTCCTACACGTACGCATGCCTTACATCCTCGATAAAAACTTTTCACTGCTTCTAACAACTTGCCTCCCACACCATATATTCTTAATACCTTCCACAGAGAATCTCTGTCAACTCTATCATATGCCTTCTCCAGATCCATAAATGCTACATACAAATCCATTTGCTTTTCTATGTATTTCTCACATACATTCTTCAAAGCAAACACCTGATCCACACATCCTCTACCACTTCTGAAACCACACTGCTCTTCTCCAATCTGAAGCTCTGTACAGGCCTTCACTCTATCAATCAATACCCCCCCATATAATTTCCCAGGAATACTCAACAAACTTATACCTCTGTAATTTGAGCACTCACTTTTATCCCCTTTGCCTTTGAACAATGGCACTATGCAATCATTCCGCCAATCCTCAGGCACCTCACCATGAGTCATACATACATTGAATAATGTTACCAACCAGTCAATAATACAGTCACACCCTTTTTTAATAAATTCCACTGCAATACCATCCAAACCCGCTGCCTTGCCGGCTTTCATCTTCCGCAAAGTTTTTACTACCTCTTCTCTTTTTACCAAATCATTTTCCCTAACCCTCTCACTTTGCACACCACCTGAACCAAAACACCCTATATCTGCCACTCTATCATCAAACACATTCAACAAATCTTCAATATACTCACTCCATCTCCTCCTCACATCACCACTCCTTGTCATCACCTCTCCATTAGCCCCCTGCAGTGATGTTCCCATTTGTTCCCTTGTCTTACGCACTTTATTTATCTCCTTACAAAATATCTTTTTAATATCCCTAAAATTTAATGATCCTCTCTCACCCTAGCTCTCATTCGCCCTCTTTTTCGCTACTGCACCTTTCCTTTGACCTCCTGCATCTTTCTTTTATACATCTTCCAGCCTTTTGCATTTTTCCCTGCAAAAATCGTCCAAATGCCTTACTCTTCTGTTTCATTAATAATCTTACTTCTTTATCCCACCACTCACTACCCTTTCTAATCTGCCCACCTCCCTCGCTTCTCATACCACAAGCATCTTTTGCGCAAGCCATCACTGCTTCCCTAAATACATCATATTCCTCCCCCACTCCCCTTACGTCCCTTTGCCATTCTGTACTCAGTCTTTCCTGGTTCTTCCTCACACAAGTTTCCTGCCCAAGCTCACTTACTCTCACCACTCTCTTCACCCCAACACTCTCTCTTCTTTTCTGAAAACCTCTACAAACCTTCACTTTCGCTTCCACAAGATAATGATCAGACATCCCTCCAGTTGCACCTCTCAGCACATTAACATCCAAAAGTCTCTATTTCCCGCTTCTATCAATTAACACGTAATCCAATAACGCTCTTTGGCCATCTCTCCTACTTACATACGTATACTTATGTATATCTCTCTTTTTAAACCAGGTATTCCCAATCACCAGTCATTTTTCAGCACATAAATATACAAGCTCTTCACCATTTCCATTTACAACACTGAACACCCCATGTACACCAATTATTCCATCAACTGCCACATTACTCACCTTTGCATTCAAATCACCCATCACTATAACCCGGTCTCGTGCAATAAAACTGCTAACACACTCACTCAGCTGCTCCCAAAACAATTGCCTGTCATGATCTTTCTTGTCCTGCCAAGGTGCATATGCACCAATAATCACCCATCTCTCTCCATTCACTTTCAGTTTTACGCATACCAATCTAGAGTTTACTTTCTTACACTCTATCACATACTCCCACCACTCCTGTTTCAGGAGTAGTGCTACTCCTTCCCTTGCTCTCGTCCTCTCACTAACCCCTGACTTTACTCCCAAGAAATTCCCAAACACTTTTCCCCTTTACCCTTGAGCTTCGTTTCACTTAGAGCCAAAACATCCAGGTTCGTTTCTTCAAACATATCCCTATCTCTCCTTTATTCTCATCTTGGTTACATCCACGCACATTTAGACACCCCAATATGAGCCTTCGGGGAGGATGAGCACTGCCCGCGTGACGACTCCTTCTTCTGTTTCCCCTTTTAGAAAGTTAAAAGGGATATATATATATATATATATATATATATATATATATATATATATATATATATATATATATATATATATATATATATATATATATATATTATTATTTTATTTTTATTATACTTTGTCGCTGTCTCCCGCGTTTGCGAGGTAGCGCAAGGAAACAGACGAAAGAAATGGCCCAACCCCCCCCCCCCCAATACACATGTATATACATACGTCCACACACGCAAATATACATACCTACACAGCTTTCCATGGTTTACCCCAGACGCTTCACATGCCCTGATTCAATCCACTGACAGCACGTCAACCCCGGTATACCACATCGATCCAATTCACTCTATTCCTTGCCCTCCTTTCACCCTCCTGCATGTTCAGGCCCCGATCACACAAAATCTTTTTCACTCCATCTTTCCACCTCCAATTTGGTCTCCCTCTTCTCCTCGTTCCCTCCACCTCCGACACATATATCCTGTTGGTCAATCTTTCCTCACTCATCCTATCCATGTGCCCAAACCATTTCAAAACACCCTCTTCTGCTCTCTCAACCACGCTCTTTTTATTTCCACACATCTCTCTTACCCTTACGTTACTCACTCGATCAAACCACCTCACACCACACATTGTCCTCAAACATCTCATTTCCATCACATCCATCCTCCTGCGCACAACTCTATCCATAGCCCATATATATATATATATATATATATATATATATATATATATATATATATATATAAGTGTGTGTGTGTGTGTGTGGAATGTGTGGAAGTCGAGAACATTATCTCGGAAAGCTAAAATGGGTATGTTTGAAGGAATAGTTGTTCCAACAATGTTGTATGCTTGCGAGGCGTGGGCTATGGATAGAGTTGTGCGCAGGAGGGTGGATGTGCTGGAAATGAGATGTTTGAGAACAATATGTAGTATGAGGTGGTTTGATCGAGTAAGTAATGTTAGGGTAAGAGAGATGCGTGGAAATAAAAAGAGCGTGGTTCAGAGAGCAGAAGAGGGTGTTTTGAAATGGTTTGGGCACATGGAGAGAATGAGTGAGGAAAGATTGACCAAGAGGATATATGTGTCTGAGGTGGAGGGAACGAGAAGTGGGAGACCAAATTGGAGGTGGAAAGATGGAGTGAAAAAGATTTTGAGTGATCGGGGCCTGAACATGCAAGAGGGTGAAAGGCGGGCAAGGAATAGAGTGAATTGGAACGTTATGGTATACCGGGGTCGACGTGCTGTCAATGGATTGAACTAGGGCATGTGAAGCGTCTGGGGTAAACCATGGAAAGTTGTGTGGGGCCTGGATGTGGAAAGGGAGCTGTGGTTTCGGGCACTATTGCATGACAGCTAGAGACTGAGTGTGAACGAATGTGGCCTTTGTTGTCTTTTCCTAGCGCTACCTCGCACACATGAGGGGGGAGGGGGATGTTATTCCATGTGTCGCGAGATGGCGATGGGAATGAATAAAGGCAGACAGTGTGAATTGTGTGCATGTGTATATATGTATGTGTCTGTGTGTGTATATATTCGTGTACATTTGCGTGTGTGGACGTGTATGTATATACATGTGTATGGGGGTGGGTTGGGCCATTTCTTTCGTGTTTCCTTGCGCTACCTCGCAAACAGCGGGAGACAGCGACAAAGCAAAATATATAAATAATATATATATATATATATATATATATATATATATATATATATATATATATATAAGAGACTGGGTAACGCGAGCTTGATACTCTCTCCCTGTAACATGTAATCATTTATCACAATCAGTAATCACACATAAACATATCAAAAGGAAAGAAGAAAGTATTTATACATAACTGTTGAACTCCACATGATACTAAAACACTAAATATTAAGTTGACCGAAAGTCTCTTGAAAAAGAACAAGCTGACTCTTTCAGTAAAGGGATGAAATAAGTATTTTTTTTCTGACATCAAATTTTCACGAGTGTACCCTGAAAGTTTCACGGTTAACGAGAAGCTCTATGGCATAGATGTACGCAGTGCTAATCTTCTTATACTGTCAGAGTTACTTAGACACAGGCCGTAAAATTTTAAAGTATATCCACAGTATTTTCTTCGTCTTAGTAAAAAAAAGTGGATCGCAAATGAGCTTGTTGACGACAAAGAGGAAAATCTAGTGGAAGGGAAGAGGAAGCAATGTTGTGAATAATCTTTGATGAAAGGCCAACGTAAAACAATGACCCACTTGTACGGTTGGTTCGCCTGGGACGCTGAACACAAGCGAACTGCACAAAGAGAAGGAAATGTTGCCAGTAGAAGTGCGCAGCGCTCAAATGTACCGTCGGCCAAGCGCCTTTTGTTGAGCGCTGCTGCGCCAGGTGGAGGTTTTTTCTTTCCATTTTCCTCGGTCGACCCGAACCGAGGCGCTATTTAAGTAGGGGGGCGCTTGGGCCTCCGAAATCACACTGAGACAAAACACCTTCACAAAAGGAAGGTTTGGCGGTGCTAATGAGTTTCGAGGAGGAAGACAGACAACTCGGGAGATGGGATTTTAACTGGTTATTCCCAGGGTATACCGCGAGAGAGAGAGAGAGAGAGAGAGAGAGAGAGAGAGAGAGAGAGAGAGAGAGAGAGAGAGAGAGAGGGGACAGAGCCAGCCAGCCCGGCCTTCCTCTCGTGTAAGGAGGAAAACAGATGACAGATGGATGAAAATGGAAAATGCAAATGAGTCAGATGATAATGAAATTCAGATTTCATTCGGGAGATATTGTTGACCAGTGTGAACACTGTTTTCATCTTTTGAAGGAAATACAGCAAAGTCAAAGGAATCATTTCGAACTCACTATATATATATATATATATATATATATATATATATATATATATATATATATATATATATATATATATATATATATATATATACACACACACAGACACACACACACACACACACAAATTACCGTTAAATAATTTTGGAAGCACAGAAAACGAGGAAAGAAAAGTTTCTTCCTATTTATGAAACCAACATGAATTATGCAAATTTTGTCTATGATATTTCCGTAATTGCAAACATTAGCACAATTATACGCGAATTTCGTCTTAAAATGTGAGATATATTACGTTGAAATGTCGAACATTATGAAATTCTTTATGGACATGATACCACATGTAGGACTCTAGGAGGGAGTTAGAAGTGTATGGGGAGATCAATGGAAGTTACTGGTGTGAATGAGGGTGTTGAGAGGCGCGGAATGTTGGAGAAGTGTTGGTGCTTTGTGGTGGAGAATGTTGGGGGAGAGAGTTCTTCATACAGTCAGGGGTGGGGGGGAATAGCACTATATTCACAAGGTAGAGTTAACAGCAGACAACTAGTCAATGCTCAGGTTCTGTGAAGATACCAAAACTCTTCACTTAGTCTAGGAATAAAAGTGTTAATGGGTGCTGGGGCTTTCCAGGAGAGAGAGAGAGAGAGAGAGAGAGAGAGAGAGAGAGAGAGAGAGAGAGAGAGAGAGAGAGAGAGAGAGAGAGAGAGAGGAATCCCACTCTCTCCCTACCTACAGGTACTTAGAACAGTGTTGCAGCTGTGTCAAAATATCGTGGGGTTTTGTCAGGGTAGAAGCATGAAACTTGGCAACGGTGGTGTAGACCTAGCTCTAAATAAGGTTTTCAGCAAATGAGTCCAGAGAATGAGTCTTACGTCAGTCTTGGTAGCTACCTATGGTTTCTCTTGTGGTGAAAATGTGTTCGACAAATGGCGTTAGTGTTCAGGTAATCTTATTTTTCTTTGTAAATGTCATTGTGTATTGTGACGTCCACCTTGTTTACTTTTATACTATTGTGTCAGGTTTTAGACTTAGAGTTCAGTAGGTCAGTAACTAACTCTTTTCATTGGTTATCTGTATCTATAAACTGCACAGTAGCGAAAACTTGTGACTGTAAATTATTTATCTATACCTGATTTTCCTCAACGATGTTATATGTTATATGTTATATGTTATATGTTATATGTTATATGTTATATGTTATATGTTATATGTTTTTTGTTATATGTTATATGGAAATTGGTGTGCACATATGTTGTTGTAAAAGTAGTAGGTCTAATGACCTTCCTCGTAGGTCACGGGTCGTTAAACGCAACAAGCTAACTACCTATTGTTGTAGGAGGTGTTGTAGACGTGATCTGTATTGCTCTAAAAGTGATGATCATCGTTTCATTTCTGCATACAAGTAACTGAGATGTCGTTGAGTTGTCAGCTCGAGGACGTCCAGCAACAAGGTTCGTCTAGTGAAGCTCCGGTAGAGACAGACTGGCTGGTACTTGTGCCAGCGTCTGCCAGTCAGCAACATCTCAACGCTCACATTGTCCAGCAAAGTGAGGACAGTGTGATGTCGGTGTTGGACAGGGATGTTCTGTCCACTCTTACGTCGAGCATCATACGTTTCAGCAAAGTGAATGAAATGCCCTTATGGCCACTAGACCTGCGACGCCTGGGTGAGGGGAACGGACACAGAGACAACTCGGGTGGTGTACAGTGCTACGTGGCACACAGTCTCTCTCAGGTTAAATCTAATTCAACGAAGCAACAGCGAGCAGCAGAGAGGAAATCGGCCATACGATAGACCGTGACCCCGACTGTATTACCTCCAAATCTCTTCGCTAAATAGCTGCAGTGAAGCAGCAACAACAGATGTCTGCTGCTTCAACGAGTATACGTCAACTTTAGAATCATTCCGTCAAATTGTTAACTTTTCGCCTGGACTCCTGCGTTTGGAAACGTGCGTTTGACTCGGAGGATAAGTGACTGCTTGCTAAACTAAGTGCCGGAGTCTTAATTGCACAGGCAGTCAGATACCATCCTCGGTGCCAGGATTCCATGTACGATTGATATAAATAACTGAATGATAAAGGCAAGCGAGGTGGAACTCACATGGTCAACCATAGCATTGGTTGAGCAGGCTTCCTAGTACAGTGGTTTCTTCGTACACTGACACACGCTGGTGAGGTAAGACATAGTGAAATCTAGTTTGCAGTCTTTAAGCTCGCGAATCACTCCAGACTATATTCCACTCGGCAATAGTAACTTCCAGTCGAGCCAGATGTACATCCACACAGTACGGAGCTTCAGAATAGCATTTTTTGCTCAGATTCCAGACATTGCAGTTCACACAGATCATAACGTGCTGCTCACACTCGGCAAAGACCTCGGGTTTGTTCTGCGTACGACCGACGATGAAGATTACGACGATGAAGCCATTTGTCTCGAGAGTGCGGTTGAGTCTGTACGGAGAGACATATTAGAATTACAAGCGAACTTTTACTGGGTCATTTGATGAGTTCTATGCCTCAGTCACTGTTGGTAATGGTGGCCATGTTCCTTGATGGCCCCATCATCAAGTGTACCTCAAACAACCCACACTATGCTGCAGTACCACAGCTCAACTTGTCGAGGGAACCTCCACACTGCCCGTATGTGTGTGACTCACGGTGCTTCTACAGACACGGAGGCGAGGGCTGACTGATCAAAGGCATTTGATCTAGGACTGTTTACCTCGTGTGATCGAGTGATGGAAATCTCAGCAGTATTGGACTACCGTGTGTGTGTGTGTGTGTGTGTGTGTGTTTGTGTGTGTGTGCGTGTGTATGAGCAACGTAGTCAGGGTAATGTGGTTTCCTCAGCTATGTTAGGTGGTTTGATTCACTTCAACAATGATAATGATTATTACAATACTGGCTCAGTGATTGCCTACAGATTCCTTCCATGGTGCTGGGATATCATCATCTCAACATCCCAGAACTCTTAAAGGTGCGAGACGAAACGCTGGTACAGTTGTATCCTTGAACAGACATCCACAACAAGGATACTGTCGGAACTGCTACAGTGGTGTACAAGATGGCGTCCACTGGCACTGACAAGGAAGGATCGCTCGATGCTCAACGCCGAGGTGTAGTCATGAGCGATGGACAGGTCTTCCCTCACTCATCACACGTTGAGACTGGGGTCGGTATTAGACGTATGCAATAATAACCCTATATATATATATATATATATATATATATATATATATATATATATATATATATATATATATATATATATATATATATATACATTCAGAAGTGGTAGAGGATGTGTGGATCAGGTGTTTGCTTTGAAGAATGTATGTGAGAAATACTTAGAAAAGCAAATGGATTTGTATGTAGCATTTATGGATCTGGAGAAGGCATATGATAGAGTTGATAGAGATGCTCTGTGGAAGGTATTAAGAATATATGGTGTGGGAGGCAAGTTGTTAGAAGCAGTGAAAAGTTTTTATCGAGGATGTAAGGCATGTGTACGTGTAGGAAGAGAGGAAAGTGATTGGTTCTCAGTGAATGTAGGTTTGCGGCAGGGGTGTGTGATGTCTCCATGGTTGTTTAATTTGTTTATGGATGGGGTTGTTAGGGAGGTGAATGCAAGAGTTTTGGAAAGAGGGGCAAGTATGAAGTCTGTTGGGGATGAGAGAGCTTGGGAAGTGAGTCAGTTGTTGTTCGCTGATGATAGAGCGCTGGTGGCTGATTCATGTGAGAAAGTGCAGAAGCTGGTGACTGAGTTTGGTAAAGTGTGTGAAAGAAGAAAGTTAAGAGTAAATGTGAATAAGAGCAAGGTTATTAGGTACAGTAGGGTTGAGGGTCAAGTCAATTGGGAGGTGAGTTTGAATGGAGAAAAACTGGAGGAAGCAAAGTGTTTTAGATATCTAGGAGTGGATCTGGCAGCGGATGGAACCATGGAAGCGGAAGTGGATCATAGGATGGGGGAGGGGGCGAAAATTCTGGGAGCCTTGAAGAATGTGTGGAAGTCGAGAACATTATCTCGGAAAGCAAAAATGGGTATGTTTGAAGGAATAGTGGTTCCAACAATGCTGTATGGTTGCGAGGCGTGGGACTATGGATAGAGTGGTGCGCAGGAGGATGGATGTGCTTGAAATGAGATGTTTGAGGACAATGTGTGGTGTGAGGTGGTTTGATCGAGTAAGTAACGTAAGGGTAAGAGAGATGTGTGGAAATAAAAAGAGCGTGGTTGAGAGAGCAGAAGAGGGTGTTTTGAAATGGTTTGGGCACATGGAGAGAATGAGTGAGGAAAGATTGACCAAGAGGATATATGTGTCGGAGGTGGAGGGAACGAGGAGAAGAGGGAGACCAAATTGGAGGTGGAAAGATGGAGTGAAAAAGATTTTGTGTGATCGGGGCCTGAACATGCAGGAGGGTGAAAGGAGGGCAAGGAATAAAGTGAATTGGAACGATGTGGTATACCGGGGTTGACGTGCTGTCAGTGGATTGAATCAGGGCATGTGAAACGTCTGGGGTAAACTATGGAAAGCTGTGTAGGTATGTATATTTGCGTGTGTGGACGAGTGTATATACATGTGTATGGAGTGGGTTGGGCCATTTCCTTCGTCTGTTTCCTTGCGCTACCTCGCAAACGCGGGAGACAGCGGCAAAAAAAAAAAAAAAAAAAATATATATATATATATATTTATATATATATATATATATATATATATATATATATATATATATATATATATATATATATATATATACATATATATATACATATATATACATATATACAGAGGTATAAGTTTGTTGAGTATTCCTGGTAAATTACATGGGAGGGTATTGATTGAGAGGGTGAAGGCATGTACAGAGCATCAGATTGGGGAAGAGCAGTGTGTTTTCAGAAGTGGTAGAGGATGTGTGGATCAGGTGTTTGCTTTGAAGAATGTATGTGAGAAATACTTAGAAAAGCAAATGGATTTGTATGTAGCATTTATGGATCTGGAGAAGGCATATGATAGAGTTGATAGAGATGCTCTGTGGAAGGTATTAAGAATATATGGTGTGGGAGGAAAGTTGTTAGAAGCAGTGAAAAGTTTTTATCGATGATGTAAGGCATGTGTACGTGTAGGAAGAGAGGAAAGTGATTGGTTCTCAGTGAATGTAGGTTTGCGGCAGGGGTGTGTGATGTCTCCATGGTTGTTTAATTTGTTTATGGATGGGGTTGTTAGGGAGGTAAATGCAACAGTTTTGGAAAGAGAGTCAAGTATGAAGTCAGTTGGGGATGAGAGAGCTTGGGAAGTGAGTCAGTTGTTGTTCGCTGATGATACAGCGCTGGTGGCTGATTCATGTGAGAAACTGCAGAAGCTGGTGACTGAGTTTGGTAAAGTGTGTGGAAGAAGAAAGTTAAGAGTAAATGTGAATAAGAGCAAGGTTATTAGGTACAGTAGGGTTGAGGGTCAAGTCAATTGGGAGGTGAGTTTGAATGGAGAAAAACTGGAGGAAGTGAAGTGTTTTAGATATTTGGGAGTGGATCTGGCAGCGGATGGAACCATGGAAGCGGAAGTGGATCACAGGGTGGGGGAGGGGATGAAAATTCTGGGGGCTTGAAGAATGTGTGGAAGTCGAGAACATTATCTCGGAAAGCAAAAATGGGTATGTTTGAAGGAATAGTGGTTCCAACAATGTTGTATGGTTGCGAGGCGTGGGCTATGGATAGAGTTGTGCGCAGGAGGATGGATGTGCTGGAAATGAGATGTTTGAGGACAATGTGTGGTGTGAGGTGGTTTGATCGAGTGAGTAACGTAAGGGTAAGAGAGATGTGTGGAAATAAAAAGAGCGTGGTTGAGAGAGCAGAAGAGGGTGTTTTGAAGTGGTTTGGGCACATGGAGAGAATGAGTGAGGAAAGATTGACCAAGAGGATATATGTGTCGGAGGTGGAGGGAACGAGGAGAAGAGGGAGACCAAATTGGAGGTGGAAAGATGGAGTGAAAAAGATTTTGTGGGATCGGGGCCTGAACATGCAGGAGGGTGAAAGGAGGGCAAGGAATAGAGTGATTTGGAGCGATGTGGTATACCGGGGTTGACGTGCTGTCAGTGGATTGAATCAAGGCATGTGAAGCGTCTGGGGTAAACCATGGAAAGCTGTGTAGGTATGTATATTTGCGTGTGTGAACGTATGTATATACATGTGTATGGGGGGTGGGTTGGGCCATTTCTTTCGTCTGTTTCCATGCGCTACCTCGCAAACGCGGGAGACAGCGACAAAGTATAATGAAATAAATAAATATAATATATATATATATATATATATATATATATATATATATATATATATATATATATATATATGTATATATATTCGAATTCATATACCTCCGTGTTGTACAGTTAGGTTCGGAAAAACGCTATCAGCTGGCTATGTGCGCCTGTTGGGAAATAACCGGTATAGACTCCGTTGTTCACCATTGTGAGATGAAGGGTATTCGAGTACTTAGTATTCGAATAGTTGTTTCCTAAGCCAGGCCCATAGCCTAGCGGTTAGCATGCCCGACCCTTGCACAGGGGTCCCGGGTTCGATCCTGGCTGTTGGAGGTTTGTATGTTTTATGAAGGTGAGCGTTCATATGCACTTTATTCGTATATATATATATATATATATATATATATATATATATATATATATATATATATATATATATATATAGTGGTTCCAACAATGTTGTATGGTTGCGAGGCGTGGGCTATGTATAGATTTGCGCGCAGGAGGATGGATGTGCTGGAAATGAGATGTTTGAGGACAATGTGTGGTGTGAGGTGGTTTGATCGAGTAAGTAACGTAAGGGTAAGAGAGATGTGTGGAAATAAAAAGAGCGTGGTTGAGAGAGCAGAAGAGGGTGTTTTGAAATTGTTTGGGCATATGGAGAGAATGAGTGAGGAAAGATTGACCAAGAGGATATATGTGTCGGAGGTGAAGGGAACGAGAAGTGGGAGACCAAATTTTAGGTGGAAAGATGGAGTGAAAGAGATTTTGTGTGATCGGGGCCTGAACATGCAGGAGGGTGAAAGGAGGGCAAGGAATAGAGTGAATTGGATCGAAGTGGTATACCGGGGTTGACGTGCTGTCAGTGGATTGAATCAGGGCATGTGAAGCTTCTGGGCTAAACCATGGAAAGCTGTGTAGGCATGTATATTTGTGTGTGTGGACGTATGTATATACATGTGTATGGGGGTGGGTTGGGCCATTTCTTTCGTCTGTTTTCTTGCGCTACCTCGCAAACGCGGGAGACAGCGACAAAGTATAATAAAAAATAAATAAATAAAAAAAAAAAAATATATATATATATATATATATATATATATATATATATATATTCTTTATTATACTTTGTCGCTGTCTCCCGCGTTAGCGAGGTAGCGCAAGGAAATAGACGAAAGAATGGCGCAACCCACACACATACACATGTACATACATACACGTCCACACACGCAAATATACATACCTACACAGCTTTCCATGGTTTACCCCATACATATACACACACAGACATATACATATGTACTCATGTACATAATTCATACTGTCTGCCCTTATTCATTGCGTCGCCACCCCGTCACACATGAAATGAAAACCCCCTCCCCCCGCATGTGCGAACAACAACTGACTCACTTCCCAAGCTCTCTCATCCCCAACAGACTTCATACTTGCCCCTCTTTCCAAAACTCTTGCATTCACCTCCCTAACAACCCCGTCCATAAACAAATTAAACAATCATGGAGACATCACACACCCCTGCCGCAAACCTACATTCACTGAGAACCAATCACTTTCCTCTCTTCCTACACGTACACATGCCTTACATCCTCGATAAAAACTTTTCACTGCTTCTAACAACTTTCCTCCCACACCATATATTCTTAATACCTTCCACAGAGCATCTCTATCAACTCTATCATATGCCTTCTCCAGATCCATAAATGCTACATACAAATCCATTTGCTTTTCTAAGTATTTCTCACATACATTCTTCAAAGCAAACACCTGATCCACACATCCTCTACCACTTCTGAAACCACACTGCTCTTCCCCAATCTGATGCTCTGTACATGCCTTCACC
>NC_092234.1:67260467-67335467 GCF_036320965.1 Panulirus ornatus
TATATATATATATATATATATATATATATATATATATATATATATACATATATATATATATATATATATATATATATATATATATATATATATATATATATATATATATATATATATATATATATATATATATATGTATATATATATATATATATATATATATATATATATATATATATATATATATATATGCCGAACTTTCACTGTGAAGAAGTATATGCGCAACTACCACTGAAATTATGAACAGTGAGTACTTTCGTTTATTACATCTCAGACAGAGTGGGGGAGAAACAAGTGTTGAAGTCCTTAAAAACACACAGGTAGCAGTGAGGTAGGGCTTCACATATCTCCGCAGAGAGCAGACGGGCACTAATTATGTGACCTGACGTGTCTGACCTTCCACCCCTTACATTGTGTGTGGAGAGGGTTATTCTGGTGGATACTTCTTAATGATCATTTCAGATAACAGTTTCGTCACGTTTGAATTGGCCAAAGGACATATTTACATTATGATAAAGAATACCAGAGATCGAGTCATGATTCAATTACATTTCTTTCATTGAAACAATTTCATTTAGCTATGGTCTTAGCTCCTTCCCAGTCGGTATTGTGATCAAAGACAGCTTTATGTTGGAATAAGCCGTTGCTCTGTTGAGCTGTCCTAACACTATACTTATGTTGTGAGATCCTAGTCTCCAAATCTTTCCCCGATTGTCCAATAAAATATTGATTACAATCTGTACATGAGACTTTATAAACAACACCTGTATTATTTGATGGGCTTTTTTTGATGAGGGCTTTCTTGATGGTTTTGTAATATTTGAATATTACTCTTGCATTAAATTTTTTGGGAATTCTCATTGAAGGGAAGAACAAGGGTTCTTTGGTAGCTTTTACGTTCTGCATTATCATTTTGGCCACTATAGAAACGTTTCCTGCTGTAATCTGACACTGGTTAATTACATTTGTTTGGTATCTTAGTTTCTCTCTAATGTTCTGAATCATTTTCAGTTTGTCATCTGAAAATTTAGGATCTGAGATCCCCTATGCTCTCAGGTACATATGTATGAAAATTGATGTTTTTACATTAATATGATGATTTGAATGATAGTGGACATAAGACAATATATTTGTAGGTTTTCTGTAAACCTTAGTTTTCAAGATATCTTTATCCCTCATGACCTCTACATCTAAAAAGGGTAACTTATTATTCATTTCGACTTCATGAGTTAAGTTTTATGAAGGGAGCTAACGAGTTAGATTTATTCAAAAAGTCATCAGAGGGAATATTGTTAGGCCAAAAGCAAAGTACGTTGTCTACATATCGGAGCCACACTATGTTTTGTTCCTTTATAGTGTTTAGCAAATGGCATTCAAAATACTCCTTGTAAGTATTTGCTAACACAGGGTAAAGGGAATTACCCAGGGCCATACCGAATTGTTGTGTATAATGTTTGTTCGCAAACACAAAAGAGGAATTAGTTTGACTATGTTCTTACTGGGGATGCCTTCGATGATGTTTCCCAAGATGTTTGGGAGGAAGGTTAACACATCATTTACCGGGACTTTGGTGAACAGCGATTTCACATCAAAACTCAATTCACCTATAAGGATACTTTACATTTAGGGATTTCAGCTTTCTAACCAGAGCCTCGTTGTTTTGTAAGAATGAATCTGAAATGGCGCCAACAAAAGGAGACTGTAATGTCACTAACCATTTGGTTTGTGGGTCTTGATCACCATATCGACTGGGAAGGAGCTAAGACCATAGCTAAGCCAAATTGTTCCAGTGAAAGAAATGTAATTGAATCATGCTTGGTCTCTGGCACATTTGATCATGATGTAAGCATGTCCTTTAGTCATTATAAATAGTGACAAACTGTTAGTTGAAATAGTTATTGAGAAGTATTCCCCCAGAATAACCCTGTCCACACACAGTGTAAGGGGATGAAAGCCAGACACGTCAGGTCACATCATTAAACCTTACTGCCCATCTGCTCTCCACGGGGATGAGTGAAGACCCGCTTCACTGTGGCCTGTGTGCTTTTAAGGACTTTAACACTTGTATCTCCCCCACTCTGTCTGAGGATGTGAAAAGCGAAAGTACTCACTGTTTTCATTTTCTCTTTCCAATTGTGACACACACACACACACACACACACACACACACCCACACACACACATATGTATATATATATATATATATATATATATATATATATATATATATATATATATATATATATATATATATATATATATATATATATATATATATATATATATATATATATACATATATATATATATATGTATCCTAGCCTAAACCATGTACCCATTTTATCAATACTTCGGGGAGGAGGAACTGCAGAATTGATCGTAAACAAACTGCCTCAACCAGGATTCGAACCTATACCCAAACTGCTACACCACAGAGGTCCATATGTCAAATAGTCAAACAAGTAACTTTTTTATTAGAATTTCGATGTGTCTTGTTTTATATATATCAGATGGTGGGAGATTGATGCGCAGAGATATATACAGGCAGCCCACAGTGGCTGGCAACGTATCCAGGACAGCCCATTGTACAAGGCAACAGTGGGCACGAATGTTTCCTTCTGTTGCCGCAGCAGTAATGGTGTCTCTACTTCATGACGAGTCGAGGTCCTGTGCTGTGGTGCGACCATCTGTAGACATGACCAAGGAAGCTCTTCGAGAACTCAGGCCTACCCAGGTGCCAGTGATCGCTGTGGATCATCCACTGTATGTTAGCTCCAAGTGTAGAGTGGAAATGGGTCGAGGAATATGAAGTAAATCACTGGCTGGAAGATACTGGGTGAGTGGAGCGCCTTTTCCAGGCTAGGTTGGCATTTCTAGCAACTATAGAATTCTTTATGAAGGTATTTAACAGCACTCAAAGCTCGCCTTTTTATCGAGTACCTGCAACCAGTTTACACATCTTGCTGCAAAAAAAAAGGCCCTCTACCTGGAGTCGCTGGAACCAAGGCACAAACCGGAGGCATCTGGCGACTGATGTGTGTCCTAAACGGAGCCACGAGCTTCCTCAGATCCAGTCCGGGCACACACCTCCTCAGCTGGAGCCCACACCTCCTCAGCTGGAGCCCTCTCCATCTTCACATACGTTATGTCGCTGTTGTCAGCAAACTTTCCCATGTCTTTGGCCCGCCAGACAAACTGTGCAGAGAAATCCTCATCATCTATAAACAGTATCATCTTGAGACATCACCGAGCCAGTCATGGAAGGTGATAGTGATGCCTCATGAGGGTAGAGAACCGAGAGAGAACTGACGGTTCTGTGCGTCTTGAGTTTCATATAAACCAGTCTAGACACGTAGATATAGAAAGAAAAGTAGATAATCAGATGTTGCTATGCCTGAGGATGGCTTTTGTTGTACATTTCGTTTATGTGATTATAAGATATAGAATATGTGATGCCAAGTGCTATGTGAGAGGAGAGATTGTATGCTTGTGGACTGAATACCAGCAGCCCACGAGTGGGTTAGGGAGAAAGAAAGACTAGTCTGGGCCAGAGGAGTGACATGCGACAGCCACTAAAGTGCTGGATCAATAATCCTCTCGAAACCCAGGTGGTTAGTACTGGTGATGTACCTCCTTTGTCGAGAGAGAGAGAGAGAGAGAGAGAGAGAGAGAGAGAGAGAGAGAGAGAGAGAGAGAGAGAGAGAGAGAGAGAGAGAGAGAGAGAGAGAGAGAGAGAGAGAGAGAGAGAGAGAGAGAGAGAGAGAGAGAGACTGTGTGCTCGCACGAAAAAAAAAATCTTTTTTTCTTGTCTCAGTTCTTACAAAAATCCTTCAGAACCTTATAAGCCGTTGTGAAGTCACTTTAATTGACTTCAACCAGGCGAGGAGATCCAGATATTCTTTTTATTACGTTCTTTCTTTACATAGGTTGCTCGTGATATGGCCTGCCCAAAAATACAGCTCCTGGAAACACACTGGTTTTTTTCTCTCGCAACCTGAATCTTGAAGAAGTCCAGCGGGTTTTGTGAGGTGATAAGTATTTTGGCAGCCGAGAATAAAAGGTAAGAAGACGCATGCGCTGCGTGAGGGCGAGGAGGATCGGTAGCCGTGCTATAATATTTCCATCAACGAAGAGGTCGTTAGCTGCAGGGTCTTAGGCATGCCAGGTTAGGTTGGGGAGGTGCCATCTTTTGTCTTGTTTATCAGAATCCAGTATTCTCCAACAACAGGGATTCGAACCCTCGCCTGAAGCTGTGTATGTTCCGGGAGTAGGCTGTGGAGGCCCTAGTACTCGGCGACAAATAAGCGCACAGTTCTCCTGCTGGATGGGCAAGCAACGAGGGTCGCATGGATCATTTCCTGTCTGGTACATAGAGTCCAGTAGCGTACCGGGGCCACACTGATCATTACCCACACACGTTCATTGTCTACACAAGTTTTGTGAACAATTTTCCTGTGGAATGAAGTACTGTCATTGCATACGAGTAGCGACTGAATCGCATGACCTGAGCAATGACACTGGGGAATGCAGACACCACACAGACGTTCAGCATGTAGTATGGGAGTAGAGAGAGATCAAAACATATGGCCTCACAAGTATAACACTCCCTCCACGTACAGTACAAATACGTAACCAACACACACACAGTGAACTCTACCTCACAATGAACTCCCTGTGCAACAAACACACAAAAGTCTGTGCCGCAGTAAAAACTCCCCTCCCAACCCAAAGGCTGAAAAGATCCCATCGTAAAAAAAAAAATAGGGAAAAGAAATGACACAGACCAGAGTGACACAGACATGACTAATAACTACGAGGCATCTGTGGCAGGAACGGGTGAAGGAAGACAACATAAAAGGGGGATAAGTACGACGTCCACGACCACACTCTGGGTCGTTGTTCTGGAAGAGAGAGAGAGAGAGAGAGAGAGAGAGAGAGAGAGAGAGAGAGAGAGAGAGAGAGAGAGAGAGAGAGAGAGAGAGAGAGAGAGAGAGAAGCGTGTGATGGTCTGGTTCGCCAGTAGTCAGAAAAAAAAAAAAGACGTTGAGAGACGATCCCCAGCAGGTGCCGGGGAGAAGCGAGGGAGAGATAACATGATAATGGCAATACAGAGACAAGCCAACATGTTGAATGATAACAGTTATGATAAGTATGAAGAGAGACAGAGATAGATAAACAGAAAAGATAGCTGTAGATAGACAACATGAATTGGCACACTAAAACGTGGATTGACCAAGAGGATATATGTGTCGGAGGTGGAGGGAACGAGGAGAAGAGGGAGACCAAATTGGAGGTGGAAAGATGGAGTGAAAAAGATTTTGTGTGATCGGGGCCTGAACATGCAGGAGGGTGAAAGGAGGGCAAGGAATAGAGTGAATTGGAGCGATGTGGTATACCAGGGTTGACGTGCTGTCAGTGGATTGAATCAAGGCATGTGAAGCGTCTGGGGTAAACCATGGAAAGCTGTGTAGGTATGTATATTTGCGTGTGTGGACGTATGTATATACATGTGTATGGGGGTGGGTTGGGCCATTTCTTTCGTCTGTTTCCTTGCGCTACCTCGCAAACGCGGGAGACAGCGACAAAGCAAAAAAAAAAAAAAAAAAAAAAATATATATATATATATATATATATATATATATATATATATATATATATATATATATATATATATATATATATATATATATATATATATATATATATATATATATATATATATATATATTTTTTTTTTTTTTTTTTTCATACTATTCGCTATTTCCCGCGATAGCGAGGTAGCGTTAAGAACAGAGGACTGGGCCTTTGAGGGAATATCCTCACCTGGACCTCTTCTCTGTTCCCTCTTTTGAAAAAAAAAAAAAAAAAAAAAAAAAAAATATATATATATATATATATATATATATATATATATATATATAAATATATATATATCCCTAGGGATAGGGGAGAGAAAAATACTTCCCATGCATCTCCTCACTTGTCGTAGGAGGCGACTAAAGGGGACGGACGCGGGGGCTGGAAACCCTCATCTTGTATTTCAAATTTCTAAAAGGGGAAACAGAAGAAGGAGTCACGCGGGGATTGCTCATCCTCCTCGAAGGCTCAGATTGGGGTGTCTATATGTATGTGGATGTAACCAAGATAAGAAAAAAGGAGAGACAGGAAGTATGTTTGAGGAAATGAACCTGGATATTTTGGCTTTAAGTGAAACGAAGCTCAAGGGTAAAGGGGAAGAGTGGTTTGGGAATATCCTGGGAGTAAAGTCAGGGGTTAGTGAGAGGACAAGAGCAAGGGAAGGAGTAGCACTACTCCTGAAACAGGAGTGGTGGGAGTATGTGATAGAGTGTGAGAAAGTAAACTCTAGAGTGATATGAGTAAAACTGAAAGTGGATGGAGAGAGATGGGTGATTATTGGTGCTTATGCACCTGGGCATGAGAAGAAAAATCATGAGAGGCAAGTATTCTTGGAGCAGCTGAGTGAGTGTGTTAGTAGTTTAGATGCACGAGACCAGGTTGCAGTGATGGGTGATTTGAATGCAAAGGTGAGTAATATGGCAGTTGAGGGAATTATTGGTGTACATGGGGTGTTCAGTGTTGTAGATGGAAATGGTGAAGAGCTTGTAGATTTATGTGCTGGAAAAGGACTGGTGATTGGGAATACCTGGTTTGAAAAGAGAGATATACATAAGTATACGTACGTAAGTAGGAGAGATGGCCAGAGAGCGTTATTGGATTACGTGTTAATTGGTAGGCGCGCGAAAGAGAGACTTTTGGATGTTAATGTGCTGAGAGGTACAACTGGAGGGATGTCTAATCATTATCTTGTGGAGGCAAAGGTGAAGCTTTGTAAAGGTTTTCAGAAAAGAAGAGAGAATGTTGAGGCGAAAAGAGTGGTGATAGTAAGTGAGCTTGGGAAGGAGACTTGTGTGAGGAAGTACCAGGAGAGACTGAGTACAGAATGGAAAAAGGTGAGAACAAAGGACGTAAGGTGAGTGGGGGAGGAATGGGATGTATTTAGGGAATCAGTGATGGCTTGCGCAAAAGATGCTTGTGGCATGAGAAGTGTGGGAGGTGGGTAGATTAGAAAGGGTAGTGAGTGGTGGGATGAAGAAGTAAGGTTATTAGTGAAAAAGAAGAGAGAGGCATTTGGACGATTTTTGCAGGGAAATATGCAAATGACTGGGGGATGTATAAAAGAAAGAGTCAGGAGGTCAAGAGAAAGGTGCAAGAGGTGAAAAAGAGGGCAAATGAGAGTGGGGTGAGAGAGTATCAATAGATTTTAGGGAGAATAAAAAGATGTTTTGGAAGGAGGTAAATAAAGTGCGTAAGCCAAGGGAACAAATGGGAACTTCAGTGAAGGGGGCTAATGGGGAGGTGATAACAAGTAGTGGTGATGTGAGAAGGAGATGGAGTGAGTATTTTGAAGGTTTGTTGAATGTGTTTGATGATACACTGGCAGATATAAGGTGTTTTTCGTCGAGGTGGTGTGCAGAGTGAGAGGGTTGGGGAAAATGATTAGGTAAACAGAGAAGAGGTAGTTAAAGCTTTGCGGAAGATGAAAGACGGCTAGGCAGCGGGTTTGGATGGTATTGCAGAGGAATTCATTAGAAAAGGGGGAGTCTGTATTGTTAACTGGTTGGTAGGGTATTTAATGTATGTATGACTCATTGTGAGGTGCCTGAGGATTGGCGGAATGCTTGCATGATGCCATTGAACAAAGGCAAAGGGGATAAAAGTGAGTGCTCAAATCACAGAGGTATAAGTTTTGTTGAGTATTCCTAGGAAAGTATATGGGAGAGTATTGATTGAGAGGGTGAAGGCATGTACAGAGCATCAGATTGGGGAAGAGCAGTGTGGTTTCAGAAGTGGTAGAGGATGTGTGAATCAGGTGTTTGCTTTGAAGAATGTATGTGAGAAATACTTAGAAAAGCAAATGGATTTGTATATAGCATTTATGGATGTGGAGAAGACATCTGATAGAGTCGATAGAGATGTTCTGTGGAAGGTATTAAGAATATATGGTGTGGGAGGCAAGTTGTTAGAAGCAGTGAAAAGTTTTTATCGAGGATGTAATGCATGTGTACGTGTAAGAAGAGAGGAAAGTGATTGGTTCTCAGTGAATGTTGGTTTGCGGTATGGGTGTGTGATGTGTCCATGGTTGTTTAATTTGTTTATGGATGGGGTTGTTAGGGAGGTGAATGCAAGAGTCTTGGAAAGAGGAGCAAGTATGCAGTCTGTTGTGGATGAGCGAGCTTGGGAAGTGAGTCAGCTGTTGTTCGCTGATGGTACAGCGCTGGTGGCTGATTCGTGTGAGAAACTGCAGAAGCTGGTGACTGAGTTTGGTAAAGTGTGTGAATGAAGAAAGCTGAGAGTAAATGTGAATAAGAGCAAGGTTATTAGCTACAGTCGGGTTTAGGGTCAAGTCAATTGGGAGGTATGTTTGAATGGAGAAAAACTGGCGGAAGTGAAGTGTTTTAGATATCTGGGAGTGGATTTGTCAGCGGATGGAACCATGGAAGCGGAAGTGAATCATAGGGTGGGGTAGGGGGCGAAAGTTCTGGGAGCGTTGAAGAATGTGTGGAAGTCGAGAACATTATATCGGAAAGCAAAAATGGGTTTGTCAGAAGGAATAGTGCTGCCAACAATATTATATGGTTGCGAGGCGTGGGCTCTGGATAAAGTTGTGCGGAGGAGGGTGGATGTGCTGGAAATGAGATGTTTGAGAACAATATGTGGTGTGAGGTGGTTTGATCGAGTAAGTAATGTAAGGGTAAGAGAGATGTGTGGTAATAAAAAGAGTGTGGTTGAGAAAGCAGAAGAGGGTGTTTTGAAATGGTTTGGTCACATGGAGAGAATGAGTGAGGAAAGATTGACCGATAGGATATATGTGTCAGAGGTGGAGGGAACGAGGAGAAGTGGGAGACCAAATTGGAGGTGGAAAGATGGAGTGAAAAAGATTGTGAGTGATCGGGGCGGGGCCTGAACATGCAGGAGGGTGAAAGGCGTGGAAGGAATATAGTGAATTGGAACGAATAGGTAAACCGGGGTCGACGTGCAGTCAATGGATTGAACCAGGGCATGTGAAGCGTCTGGGGTAAGCCATGGAAAGTTCTGTGGGTCCTGGATGTGGAAAGGGAGCTGTGGTTTCGGTGCATTATACATGACAGCTAGAGAGTGAGTGTGAACGAATGTGGCCTATTGTCTTTTTCTAGCGCTACCTCGCGCACATGCGTGGGGAGGGGTTTGTTATTTCATGTGTGGCGGAGTGGCGATGGGAATGAATTAAGGCAGACAGTATGAATTATGTACATGTGTATATATGTATATGTCTGTGTGTATATATATGTGTACATTGAGATGTATAGGTATGTATATTTGCGTGTGTGGACGTGTATGTATATACATGTGTATGTGGGTGGGTTGGGTCATTCTTTCGTCTGTTTCCTTGAGTTACCTCGCTAACGCGGGAGACAGCGACAAAGCACAATAAATAAGTAAATAAATATATATATATATATATATATATATATATATATATATATATATATATATATATATATATATATATATATATATATATATATATATATATATATTTATATATATTTATATATATATATATATATATATATATATATATATATATATATATATATATATATATATATATATATATAATATATATATATATATATATATATATATATATATATATATATATATATAAGTGGTGTACATGGGGTGTTCAGTGTTGTAAATGGATATGATGATGAGCTTGTGGATTTGTGTTGAAAAAGGGCTGGTGATTGGGAATGCCTGTCTTAAAAGGTGAGATATACATGGGTATACGTATGTGAGTAGAAGAGATGGCCAGAGAGCGTTATTGGATTATGTGTTAATTGATAGTCGTGTAAAAGAGAGACTCTTGGATGTAAATGTGCTGAGGGGGGTTAGCTGGAGGGATGTCTGATCATTATCTTGTGGAGGCGAAGGTAAACATTTGTAAAGGTCTCCAGGAAAGAAGAGCATGTTAGGGAGAAGAAAGTGTTGAAAGAAAGTGAGTTTGGAAAGGAGACTTGCATGAGGAAGTAGCAGGAGAGATTGAGTTTAGAATTGTTAAAGATGAGAGCAAATGACGTAAGGGAAGTGGGTGAGAATGGAGTGAATTTAGGGTAGTATTGATGATTTGAGCAAAACATGCATGTGTCATGAGAAAGGTTGGAGGTGGGTAGATTAGAAATGGTAGTGAGTGATGAGATGAAGAAGTAAGGATGTTAGTGAAAGAGAAGAGAGAGGCGTTTGGACGGTACTTGCAGGAAAATAGTGCAGTTGACTGGGAGATATATGTAAGAAAGCGGCAGGAGGTCAAGAGAGAGGTGCAAGAGGTGAAAAAGAGGGCAATTGACAGTTGTGTTGAGAGAGAATCATTGAATTTTAGGCAGAATTTAGAGATTTTTGGAAGGAGGTAAATAACATGCGTAAGACAAGAGAACAAATGGGAACATCGTTGAAGGGGCAAGTTGGGAGGTAATAACAAGTAGTGATGAAGTAAGAAGGAGATGGAGTTATCATTTTGAAGGCTTGATGAGTGTGTTGTATGATAGAGTGGCAAATATAGGGTGTTTTGGGGGGAGTTGTGTGCGAATGAGAGGGTTAGAGAGAATGGTTTGGAAAAATGAGAAGAGGTATTGAAAGCATTACGGAAGATGAAAGCCGGCAAGGCAGCGGGTTTGGATGTTACTGCAGTGGTGGAATTTATCAAAAAAGGGGGTAACTGTGTTGTTGACTGGTTGGTTGGTTGGTTGTACAAAGGCAAAAGGGATAAAGGTAAGTGTTCAAACTACAGAGACATACGTTTTCTGTGTATTCCTGGGAAATTATATGAGAGGATATTGATTGGGAAGGTAAAGGTACGTACAGAGCATCAGATTGGGGAAGAGCAGTGTGGTTTCGGAAGAAGCTGAGGAAGTGTGGATCAGGTGTCTGCTTTGAAGAATGTTAGTGAGAAATACTTATCAAACAGATGGATTTGCATTAGGCATTTATGGATCTGGAGAAGGCATATGATAGAGTTGATAGAGATACTTTTTGGAAGGATTTAAGAGTATGTGGTTGTGGTGTGGGAGGTAAGTCGCTAGAAGCAGTGAAAAGTTTTTACCAAGGCATTTGCACGAGTAGGAAGAGAGGAGAGTGAAGGTTTCCAGTGAATGTCGGTTTGCGTCAGAGGTGTGTGATGTCACCTTGGTTGTTTGATTTGTTTATGGATGGGGTGGTTATGGAGGTAAATGCAAGAGTTTTGGAGAGAGGGGCAAGTATGCAGTATGCTGTGGATGAGAGGGCTTGGGAAGTGAATCAGTTGTTGTTTGTTGATGATACAGTTCTGGTGGCTGATTCGGTTGAGAAACTGTTTGGACATATGGTGAGAATGAATGAGGAAAGATAGACAAAGGTTACATATGTGTCAGAGGTGGAGGGAAGAAGGAGAAGCGGGAGGCCAAATTGGAGGTGGAAGGATGGAGTGAAAAAGGTTTTGAGCGATCGGTGCCTGAACATACAGGAGGGTGAAAGCAGTGCAAGGAATTGAGTGAATTGGAACGGTATCGTATACCGGGTTGGACATGCTGTAAATGGACTGAACAAGGGCATGTGAAGCGTCTGGGGTAAACCGTGGAAAGGTCTGTGCGGCCTGGATGTAGATAGGGGGCTGGAGTTTTGGTTCATTACACATGACAGCTAGAGACTGAATATGAAGGAATATGGGGGGGGGGGGGGCTATTTCCTGTGTAGCGCGGCAGCGACAGGAATGGATGAAGGCAAGCAAGTATGAGTATGTCCATGTGTTTACATTTTATGTCATAGTCGCCATTCGTCCTTCTGACTGTGTTGCCATAGTAAGACCTGACAGTTGCCACTGACCAAGGTGTCATACTACAATGGCTTCTACCGAAGTTTTTGCCTTACTACTGAGTTTTCTTCCAACGCTGTTGCCACACTGTAGTGGTTTCTTCCGCCATATTTGGAATACTATTGTGGTTTCTGATGCCATAATAGCCATGCTATGGTAGTTTCTGCCTCCTTTGTTGTCATGTTACTTTGGTTTCTGTCGCCATAATTTTCACACTATGTGGTTTCTACCACCATAGATGCTATAAAAGATGGTTTCTACCGAGCTTGTTGCCATAATATGTTGGCGTCTATAACCTTTGTTTCCATAAATACTCTGGTTTCTACCGACACTGATAACATACTACGGTGGTTTCTACGGACAGTGTTGCCATATTATGACACTCTCTACAGATATTGTTGCCATATCATGGTGATTTCTACCACCATCTTTGCAATACTACGATGGCTTCTACCGCCATATTTGATATACTATGGTGGTTTCTATCGCATTGTATGCCATTTTGCGGTGGTTTCAACCACTATTGTCGTTATGCAACAGTAGTTCTCACGGCCATGTATGCCGTGCTATGGTGGTTTCTGTCGCTATGGATGCTATAAGTAGGTGGTTTCTAACGAACTTTTTGCTATGACACATTTGTCTTTACCATCATAATTGCCATAATACAGTTGCTTTTGCCACCATAGTTGAATTCACTGGGGTTTCTAACCGACTTTGTTGCCATATTACGTTGGTTTCTAATGTGTTGCCATATTACGCTGGTTTCTACCAACTGTGTTGCCATACTACGTTGGTTTCTAATGTGTTGCCATACTACGCTGGTTTCTACCGACTTTGTTGCCATACTACGTTTGTTTCTAATGTGTTGCCATACTACGCTGGTTTCTACCAACTGTGTTGCCATATCACGTTGGTTTCTACCAACTGTGTTACCATATTACGGTGGTTTCTATCAACTGTGTTGCCATACTACGTTGGTTTCTAATGTGTTGCCATATTACGCTGGTTTCTACCAACTGTGTTGCCATGCTACGTTGGTTTCTAATGTGTTGCCATACTACAGTGGTTTCTACCAACTGTGTTGCTATCACCACCGTTGCTCTGCTACGCTAGTTTATACCGCACTCGTTGCCATATTGCTGAGTCTTACACCAATATTGTTGCCATTCTATGGTGGTTTGTACAGACATCGTTGCCATACTATGATTACTCATACCGACACTGTTGCCATACTACGTTGGTTTGACAGCCATCGGTGCCATACTAGGACGGTCTGTACCGACACCATTGCCATAAGGCGGTGATATCTACCGACCTCGTTGCCATAATAAGGTGATTCGCACCATCTTTGCCATACTAACTGACATCATTGCCATAATACGAGTGGTTGTCGCTGACGTCATTGCCAGAACACGGTGGTGTCTTGTTGCCATAGTGAGCTGACATCATTCGACATCGTTGCCAGAGGCAGCAAGACCTTTCGTCATCAAGATACAGCGAAGGTTATTGATACAGTGAGCGATCACTGACCACGCTCATACGAAGCTGTAGTGGTTGAGATGATGGTAAGTTCTTAATCTGTGGTTTAGATGGTGGCAATTCCTTATTCAGTGGTTTAGAAGGTGGTAAATCCTCAATCTCTGGCTTAGATAGTAGTAAATCCTTATTCAGTGGTTTACTAAGAAGTGTTTCCTTAATCCGTGGTTTAGAATGTGCTAAACCCTTAATCTGTGGTTTGCAAGGTGATGAATCTTTATTTTGTGGTTTAGAAGATGGTAAATTTAGTAGTCAGAATGTAGTATATCCTTATTCAGTTATATAGAATGTTGTAAATTCTTTATTCAGTGTTTTACAAGATGATAGATCCTTTATTCAGTGGTTTAGAAGGAGGCAAATCTTCAATCTGTGGTTCAGAAAGTGGTAAGTCAACAGTGTGTGTATGAGAAGATAATCTTTATTCAGAGGTTACAAGGTGGTAAATCATCAATTATTGTTTGAAAGTTGATCTCAATTAGTGGTACAGATAATAAGTCCTGTATCGGTGGTGTAGGTCATAATCCTCATCCTGTAGTTCAGGAACTGATACAACCTCAATTTGTACTATTTCAGAAGTTCATAAATCCTCAATGATGTATATTTCTGAAGTTGATTACTTCATAAATCCTCAATGATGTATATTTCTGAAGTTGATTACTTCATAAATCCTCAACGATGTATATTTCACAAGTTGATTACTCCTCAATCGGTTGTATAGGTATTAAATCCTTTATTGGTGATGTGAATGGTAAATTCCTAATCAAATGACCATTCCAATTTATCTTTCAGGAGGATTCCTATCTAACGACAGTGCTATGATAAATGCTATCAGCATTACGTATAAGTCCCGTCATGCTAATTCCCTTTATAAGCTCTTCCCTGACACACTTTACACTGAAGACTCTAACACTCCCACCTGATCCCTCACACTAATCTTTGACACCTTCCCCTGTCACACGATTCATTCCAGGCCTTCCTTATTCCAGAACCTACCCTTGCACCTAATCCTGAGTACCTAATCCCTACTTTCCAGTTGCCTATTCACCAATCCGTTCCAGACGTCCCATTTCCACCACCAGTCCCTCACACATTCCTGCTGTGAACACTAACATACACTTCTCTGGAAAACAGATATGGAGAATGTACACACGAGGAGAGGTACTGATAATACATTTTGAATTCTCTCTTTACAATTCCTTATCTTCATGTGCAAGATATACAGACTTAGTGAGCAGCTGGAATCAAAAATACCCACGTATTGCAATAGCTCCTGTGTATCCAGACTGTTCATGTATGGTGTATAAACTTTGATAACACGTTGAAGGAACAATATTGTTTGAAGTACAGAAGGCAGTTATAATATTACTGGTATTGTACTGGAGACATCTGTGTGAGTCCCTGTACTCGAACTAACCTCTGGTACTGGAGTCGATGCCTATTCTGGAGCCAACCTCTGTACTGGAGCCAAGGTCTGTACTGGAGCCAAGGTCTGTAGTGGGGCCAAGGTCTGTACTGGAGCCAAGGTCTGTGCTGAAGCCAGGGTCTGTAGTGGGGCCAAGGTCTGTAGTGAAGCAAGACAAGTGTTCTGCATATGGGGAGCTGAGTTTAGTGAAGCAAGACAAGTGTTCTGCATATGGGGAGCTGAGTTTAGTGAAGCAAGACAAGTGTTCTGCATATGGGGAGCTGAGTTTAGTGAAGCAAGACAAGTGTTCTGCATATGGGGAGCTGAGTTTAGTGAAGCAAGACAAGTGTTCTGCATATGGGGAGCTGAGTTTAGTGAAGCAAGACAAGTGTTCTGCATATGGGGAGCTGAGTTTAGTGAAGCAAGACAAGTGTTCTGCATATGGGGAGCTGAGTTTAGTGAAGCAAGACAAGTGTTCTGCATATGGGGAGCTGAGTTTAGTGAAGCAAGACAAGTGTTCTGCATATGGGGAGCTGAGTTTAGTGAAGCAAGACAAGTGTTCTGCATATGGGGAGCTGAGTTTAGTGAAGCAAGACAAGTGTTCTGCATATGGGGAGCTGAGTTTAGTGAAGCAAGACAAGTGTTCTGCATATGGGGAGCTGAGTTTAGTGAAGCAAGACAAGTGTTCTGCATATGGGGAGCTGAGTTTAGTGAAGCAAGACAAGTGTTCTGCATATGGGGAGCTGAGTTTAGTGAAGCAAGACAAGTGTTCTGCATATGGGGAGCTGAGTTTAGTGAAGCAAGACAAGTGTTCTGCATATGGGGAGCTGAGTTTAGTGAAGCAAGACAAGTGTTCTGCATATGGGGAGCTGAGTTTAGTGAAGCAAGACAAGTGTTCTGCATATGGGGAGCTGAGTTTAGTGAAGCAAGACAAGTGTTCTGCATATGGGGAGCTGAGTTTAGTGAAGCAAGACAAGTGTTCTGCATATGGGGAGCTGAGTTTAGTGAAGCAAGACAAGTGTTCTGCATATGGGGAGCTGAGTTTAGTGAAGCAAGACAAGTGTTCTGCATATGGGGAGCTGAGTTTAGTGAAGCAAGACAAGTGTTCTGCATATGGGGAGCTGAGTTTAGTGAAGCAAGACAAGTGTTCTGCATATGGGGAGCTGAGTTTAGTGAAGCAAGACAAGTGTTCTGCATATGGGGAGCTGAGTTTAGTGAAGCAAGACAAGTGTTCTGCATATGGGGAGCTGAGTTTAGTGAAGCAAGACAAGTGTTCTGCATATGGGGAGCTGAGTTTAGTGAAGCAAGACAAGTGTTCTGCATATGGGGAGCTGAGTTTAGTGAAGCAAGACAAGTGTTCTGCATATGGGGAGCTGAGTTTAGTGAAGCAAGACAAGTGTTCTGCATATGGGGAGCTGAGTTTAGTGAAGCAAGACAAGTGTTCTGCATATGGGGAGCTGAGTTTAGTGAAGCAAGACAAGTGTTCTGCATATGGGGAGCTGAGTTTAGTGAAGCAAGACAAGTGTTCTGCATATGGGGAGCTGAGTTTAGTGAAGCAAGACAAGTGTTCTGCATATGGGGAGCTGAGTTTAGTGAAGCAAGACAAGTGTTCTGCATATGGGGAGCTGAGTTTAGTGAAGCAAGACAAGTGTTCTGCATATGGGGAGCTGAGTTTAGTGAAGCAAGACAAGTGTTCTGCATATGGGGAGCTGAGTTTAGTGAAGCAAGACAAGTGTTCTGCATATGGGGAGCTGAGTTTAGTGAAGCAAGACAAGTGTTCTGCATATGGGGAGCTGAGTTTAGTGAAGCAAGACAAGTGTTCTGCATATGGGGAGCTGAGTTTAGTGAAGCAAGACAAGTGTTCTGCATATGGGGAGCTGAGTTTAGTGAAGCAAGACAAGTGTTCTGCATATGGGGAGCTGAGTTTAGTGAAGCAAGACAAGTGTTCTGCATATGGGGAGCTGAGTTTAGTGAAGCAAGACAAGTGTTCTGCATATGGGGAGCTGAGTTTAGTGAAGCAAGACAAGTGTTCTGCATATGGGGAGCTGAGTTTAGTGAAGCAAGACAAGTGTTCTGCATATGGGGAGCTGAGTTTAGTGAAGCAAGACAAGTGTTCTGCATATGGGGAGCTGAGTTTAGTGAAGCAAGACAAGTGTTCTGCATATGGGGAGCTGAGTTTAGTGAAGCAAGACAAGTGTTCTGCATATGGGGAGCTGAGTTTAGTGAAGCAAGACAAGTGTTCTGCATATGGGGAGCTGAGTTTAGTGAAGCAAGACAAGTGTTCTGCATATGGGGAGCTGAGTTTAGTGAAGCAAGACAAGTGTTCTGCATATGGGGAGCTGAGTTTAGTGAAGCAAGACAAGTGTTCTGCATATGGGGAGCTGAGTTTAGTGAAGCAAGACAAGTGTTCTGCATATGGGGAGCTGAGTTTAGTGAAGCAAGACAAGTGTTCTGCATATGGGGAGCTGAGTTTAGTGAAGCAAGACAAGTGTTCTGCATATGGGGAGCTGAGTTTAGTGAAGCAAGACAAGTGTTCTGCATATGGGGAGCTGAGTTTAGTGAAGCAAGACAAGTGTTCTGCATATGGGGAGCTGAGTTTAGTGAAGCAAGACAAGTGTTCTGCATATGGGGAGCTGAGTTTAGTGAAGCAAGACAAGTGTTCTGCATATGGGGAGCTGAGTTTAGTGAAGCAAGACAAGTGTTCTGCATATGGGGAGCTGAGTTTAGTGAAGCAAGACAAGTGTTCTGCATATGGGGAGCTGAGTTTAGTGAAGCAAGACAAGTGTTCTGCATATGGGGAGCTGAGTTTAGTGAAGCAAGACAAGTGTTCTGCATATGGGGAGCTGAGTTTAGTGAAGCAAGACAAGTGTTCTGCATATGGGGAGCTGAGTTTAGTGAAGCAAGACAAGTGTTCTGCATATGGGGAGCTGAGTTTAGTGAAGCAAGACAAGTGTTCTGCATATGGGGAGCTGAGTTTAGTGAAGCAAGACAAGTGTTCTGCATATGGGGAGCTGAGTTTAGTGAAGCAAGACAAGTGTTCTGCATATGGGGAGCTGAGTTTAGTGAAGCAAGACAAGTGTTCTGCATATGGGGAGCTGAGTTTAGTGAAGCAAGACAAGTGTTCTGCATATGGGGAGCTGAGTTTAGTGAAGCAAGACAAGTGTTCTGCATATGGGGAGCTGAGTTTAGTGAAGCAAGACAAGTGTTCTGCATATGGGGAGCTGAGTTTAGTGAAGCAAGACAAGTGTTCTGCATATGGGGAGCTGAGTTTAGTGAAGCAAGACAAGTGTTCTGCATATGGGGAGCTGAGTTTAGTGAAGCAAGACAAGTGTTCTGCATATGGGGAGCTGAGTTTAGTGAAGCAAGACAAGTGTTCTGCATATGGGGAGCTGAGTTTAGTGAAGCAAGACAAGTGTTCTGCATATGGGGAGCTGAGTTTAGTGAAGCAAGACAAGTGTTCTGCATATGGGGAGCTGAGTTTAGTGAAGCAAGACAAGTGTTCTGCATATGGGGAGCTGAGTTTAGTGAAGCAAGACAAGTGTTCTGCATATGGGGAGCTGAGTTTAGTGAAGCAAGACAAGTGTTCTGCATATGGGGAGCTGAGTTTAGTGAAGCAAGACAAGTGTTCTGCATATGGGGAGCTGAGTTTAGTGAAGCAAGACAAGTGTTCTGCATATGGGGAGCTGAGTTTAGTGAAGCAAGACAAGTGTTCTGCATATGGGGAGCTGAGTTTAGTGAAGCAAGACAAGTGTTCTGCATATGGGGAGCTGAGTTTAGTGAAGCAAGACAAGTGTTCTGCATATGGGGAGCTGAGTTTAGTGAAGCAAGACAAGTGTTCTGCATATGGGGAGCTGAGTTTAGTGAAGCAAGACAAGTGTTCTGCATATGGGGAGCTGAGTTTAGTGAAGCAAGACAAGTGTTCTGCATATGGGGAGCTGAGTTTAGTGAAGCAAGACAAGTGTTCTGCATATGGGGAGCTGAGTTTAGTGAAGCAAGACAAGTGTTCTGCATATGGGGAGCTGAGTTTAGTGAAGCAAGACAAGTGTTCTGCATATGGGGAGCTGAGTTTAGTGAAGCAAGACAAGTGTTCTGCATATGGGGAGCTGAGTTTAGTGAAGCAAGACAAGTGTTCTGCATATGGGGAGCTGAGTTTAGTGAAGCAAGACAAGTGTTCTGCATATGGGGAGCTGAGTTTAGTGAAGCAAGACAAGTGTTCTGCATATGGGGAGCTGAGTTTAGTGAAGCAAGACAAGTGTTCTGCATATGGGGAGCTGAGTTTAGTGAAGCAAGACAAGTGTTCTGCATATGGGGAGCTGAGTTTAGTGAAGCAAGACAAGTGTTCTGCATATGGGGAGCTGAGTTTAGTGAAGCAAGACAAGTGTTCTGCATATGGGGAGCTGAGTTTAGTGAAGCAAGACAAGTGTTCTGCATATGGGGAGCTGAGTTTAGTGAAGCAAGACAAGTGTTCTGCATATGGGGAGCTGAGTTTAGTGAAGCAAGACAAGTGTTCTGCATATGGGGAGCTGAGTTTAGTGAAGCAAGACAAGTGTTCTGCATATGGGGAGCTGAGTTTAGTGAAGCAAGACAAGTGTTCTGCATATGGGGAGCTGAGTTTAGTGAAGCAAGACAAGTGTTCTGCATATGGGGAGCTGAGTTTAGTGAAGCAAGACAAGTGTTCTGCATATGGGGAGCTGAGTTTAGTGAAGCAAGACAAGTGTTCTGCATATGGGGAGCTGAGTTTAGTGAAGCAAGACAAGTGTTCTGCATATGGGGAGCTGAGTTTAGTGAAGCAAGACAAGTGTTCTGCATATGGGGAGCTGAGTTTAGTGAAGCAAGACAAGTGTTCTGCATATGGGGAGCTGAGTTTAGTGAAGCAAGACAAGTGTTCTGCATATGGGGAGCTGAGTTTAGTGAAGCAAGACAAGTGTTCTGCATATGGGGAGCTGAGTTTAGTGAAGCAAGACAAGTGTTCTGCATATGGGGAGCTGAGTTTAGTGAAGCAAGACAAGTGTTCTGCATATGGGGAGCTGAGTTTAGTGAAGCAAGACAAGTGTTCTGCATATGGGGAGCTGAGTTTAGTGAAGCAAGACAAGTGTTCTGCATATGGGGAGCTGAGTTTAGTGAAGCAAGACAAGTGTTCTGCATATGGGGAGCTGAGTTTAGTGAAGCAAGACAAGTGTTCTGCATATGGGGAGCTGAGTTTAGTGAAGCAAGACAAGTGTTCTGCATATGGGGAGCTGAGTTTAGTGAAGCAAGACAAGTGTTCTGCATATGGGGAGCTGAGTTTAGTGAAGCAAGACAAGTGTTCTGCATATGGGGAGCTGAGTTTAGTGAAGCAAGACAAGTGTTCTGCATATGGGGAGCTGAGTTTAGTGAAGCAAGACAAGTGTTCTGCATATGGGGAGCTGAGTTTAGTGAAGCAAGACAAGTGTTCTGCATATGGGGAGCTGAGTTTAGTGAAGCAAGACAAGTGTTCTGCATATGGGGAGCTGAGTTTAGTGAAGCAAGACAAGTGTTCTGCATATGGGGAGCTGAGTTTAGTGAAGCAAGACAAGTGTTCTGCATATGGGGAGCTGAGTTTAGTGAAGCAAGACAAGTGTTCTGCATATGGGGAGCTGAGTTTAGTGAAGCAAGACAAGTGTTCTGCATATGGGGAGCTGAGTTTAGTGAAGCAAGACAAGTGTTCTACATATGGGGAGCTGAGTTTAGTGAAGCAAGACAAGTGTTCTACATATGGGGAGCTGAGTTTAGTGAAGCAAGACAAGTGTTCTGCATATGGGGAGCTGAGTTTAGTGAAGCAAGACAAGTGTTCTACATATGGGGAGCTGAGTTTAGTGAAGCAAGACAAGTGTTCTACATATGGGGAGCTGAGTTTAGTGAAGCAAGACAAGTGTTCTACATATGGGAAGCTGAGTTTCGCGAGCGTGTTACATGTATTCAGCACCCGGGAAGATGAGTCTAGTGAGGCAAGACATATGTTCGACACCCGGGAAGCTGGTCAACCTTTGGAGTCACCAAGCAACCTTTTTTAGGATGGTGGAAAACACCGAGATACCCTGGAACCTGAATGGTTCGTCCTCCTGGGTAAGGAAATCCTGAGTGGTGCCAACATTTCCTGAAACCTGAAATTGAATGGCCTTTATCTCTTCCAGGGTACTGGACAGTGCCGAGATATCCTGGAACCTGGAATGCAAATGCTTTCATCGATACGCGGATCCTGGGCAGTGCCAGCTTTTTCTTAGAATCTGGAATGAAAGGACCTTTCTCGCTATGAAGGTACGGGACAAAGCGATGGTTTCCTGGAACTTTCAATGGAATGTTCTTCCTCGTTACGGAAGTATTGGACAGTGTCGAGATTCCCTGGAACCTGGAATGCAATGTCCTACCTCGTTACGGAAGTACTGGACAGTGTCGAGATTTCCTGGAGCCTGGAATGGAACGGCCAGCCTCGCTACTGATGTAATCCGCGTGTAGGTGACCTCAGGTGAAGTGGAGGCCACGCGCAAGCCACTAAAGGTGATATGACCTCACTCGTTGTCGTCCTCTCATATTTCACCATCCGCTGATGACTTACACTCGTCCCTCTACCTGTTGACGCCCTCCCAACACAGCCTCCTCACCTTGAAGGCCATACCTCAAGAACCTAAGCTTCCATGAATACTACAGACCACCAGCTCGTTCTCCAGGGTCTAATTAAGAGTGGGCATATACAGTGGTTCCGTCACACAAACGTCTGTCCTCAGAATGCGACAGAAGAGAGTGAGCGGTCTAACTACAGACGCTTTATTAAAGCCGTTATGAAATGGAAAAGGAAATCATTTACATATCTCTTGCTTCAGGTCTATTGCTAGAAACACATAAAACACATGAAATACTCCAATTTGATTCGAAAGTTATCATTTTCTTTTCATGAAACAATGATACTGCAAGGCAGGGTAGCATGTGGGAGCTATCTTTCTTCCCCTCCTGATATCTCCGTCAGAGAAGCATCATTTTGATCTATTCTTAGATCCACCCAACCCATTAGATGGAATCTGAGACCCATCTCTCCGGTGACACCCTTGAACTATGCCTTCAATTACGCACTTATACCTCCAGGTAGACTAAGCCCCTGATCTCGTCCTCGTTCCCTATCTTTATTCTTTACCATTGTGATTCCCCGACCCCACCTATGTTTCACAGGCTTTCCTCTGACCTTACTACCGACCCGCCTTACCGTAAAGGTTGTCCAGGTAATATAAACTGTTATAGCGCTGCGGTATGTGCTCCTTGTGACGTCCTTCGGTGATGTGTGGCGGACCTTGATATGAGGAGGGGGCAACAGAGGCTCGTAATGTAGTCATTTGTTTGAGGAAGGCTTACAGGAGTTTATAGAGTAAAGCAAGAGAGACGTCCCAACTTTGCTCATATGAGAGAGTACCGTTGGATAGAAAGATAGATAGATAGCTAGATAGATAGAGAGATAGATAGATAAATAGATACATAGATAGATAGATAGATAGATAGAGAGAGAGAGAGAGAGAGAGAGAGAGAGAGAGAGAGAGAGAGAGAGAGAGAGAGAGAGAGAGAGAGAGAGAGAGAGAGAGAGAGAGAGAGAGAGAGAGAGTCACTTGAGCACGACAAAAGATGGCGAAAGAGTTCATAAGGCGAGCGAGGAGCGTCGTGGGGGTAAGCTCATAAGGCAGTGGGCCACCCCTGTGTGAGGGGTCAGGGCCAGCTTATGATGCCGGTGCCAGGGTAATGAAAGGCCGTGGAGAGAGAGAGAGAGAGAGAGAGAGAGAGAGAGAGAGAGAGAGAGAGAGAGAGAGAGAGAGAGAGAGAGAGAGAGAGAGAGAGAGAGAGAGAGAGAGAGAGAGAGAGTACCGACGACAAGATTTTTGCCAAAGGCCTGTGCAAGTGAATATCGCTCACCACAAGACATTGCTTGATGAACTATAGTTTCTCCCTCCTGCCACACACATTATACAATCAACGGTCCAGGGTTCGTCTGGGACTGACTTCAACCATATGTCAGGTTTTCCTTTATATATAGTTCAGTAGTTGTTCTACACATGCTGCATATTTCTGTTGTTGTACACTGAGTAGTCTTTACATGGTATTTGTGAGGTGCTCGTATGTTCTTCTATCTGCACCAAGTTATCATTTCAGACTTGAATTTCCTTTTTCGTTCTTCCTGAGACACTCTTAAATCCAGAAAATGAAACACAAGTTCCCAAGTGCACTTTCGTGTATTGATCACATCATCAGGGGAGATACAAGAAAACATACAACAGTCAGTTGATCTATAGAGAAAAAGACGTAGCTAGGACGCCATGGAGGTCGGGTGCGTTCAAGTCTGGCAACATGCCTACCATAATAAAAAGTCCAGGACGTGATCCTTGAAGCCATCAATTTACATCCAAGCATAGATTATCATGTATCTTATCTTCCTTGTAAGCTGTGGAGTTCGGGCTCTTTCAACCTTTCAAGAAAGTTCATTTGTTCTAGTAACTAGATTTTATGTGAAATGTTTCTATATTTTCAATCATTGTTGTTGTTATTGTTGTTATTTTTGTTGTTGTGGTGTGGTCATGGTGACGTTAAGACACGACAGTATTCAGTTTTGATTCCAATATAAACATCAGATGTTTTCATCAGTAGCTTTCTGTACCATTATAAAAGTTCTCATTGTCATACTAATCATTACTTGATAGATAGGGTGACCTTAACAGTGTCTTCCGTGAGGTTAAGTTTCTCCTTATGCTGACTCATTGATCTTCCATTGATATATGTATATATATATATATAAATATATATATATATATATATATATATATATATATATATATATATATATATATATATATATATATATATATATATATATATATATATATATATATATATATATATATATATATACATGTATATATATATATATATATATATATATATATATATATATATATATATATATATATATATATATATATATATATATATATATATATATATATATATATATATATATATATATATATATATATATATATATATATATATATAAATATATATCGATGTGGTATACTGGGGTCGACGTGCTGTCGATGGATTGAATCAGGGCATGTGAAGCGTCTGGGGTAAACCATGGAAAGTTTTGTGGGGCCTGGATGTGGAAAGGGAGCTGTGGTTTCGGGCATTATTACATGACAGCTAGAAACTGAGTGTGAACGAATTGGGGCCTTTGTTGTCTTTTCCTAACGCTACCTCGCACACATGAGGGGGAGGGGGATGTTATTCCATGTGTGGCGAGGTGGCGATGGGAATGAATAAAGGCAGACAGTATGAATTATGTACATGTGTATATATGTATATGTCTGTGTGTGTATATATATGTGTACATTGAGATGTATAGGTATGTATATTTGCGTGTGTGGACGTGTATGTATATACATGCGTACGTGGGTGGTTTGGGCCATTTCTTTCGTCTGTTTCCTTGCGCTACCTCGCAAACGCGGGAGACAGCGACAAAGCAAAATAAATAAATGAATATTTATATATATATATATATATATATATATATATATATATATATATATATATATATATATATATATATATATATATATATACTTTTTTTAATTTTACTTCTCTGCCTGTGCATGATATCCTTAACATGCACAGTGCCTTCCTCCTCCTCCTCTTCTACAGACCTAGTTCCATTTCTACTACAGTGAACTTTCTGTGGGTTAAAAGCTCTTAAATCTGTATTCATCATCTACCTTTGATATTCTATTCTTTTACTTTCTCTGATTAGCCTTTGCAGTTTACCTCTTCAAATACATTAAAAAAGTCGAAAGAGAAAAAGAAATGTAAGTGCTCTTTTATTGCAGGTGTGTTTCATATATATATATATATATATATATATATATATATATATATATATATATATATATATATATATATAATATATATATATATATATATATATATATATATATATATATATATATATATATATATATATATATATATATATATATATATATATATATATATATATTATATATATATATATATATATATATATATATATATATATATATATATATATATATATATATATATATATTATCCCTGGGGATAGGGGATTAAGAATACTTCCCACGTATTCCCTGCGTGTCGTAGAAGGCGACTAAAAGGGGAGGGAGCGGGGGGCTGGAAATCCTCCCCTCTCGTTTTTTTTTTTTTTTTCAAAAGAAGGAACAGAGAATTGGGCCAGGTGAGGGTATTCCCTCAAAGGCCCAGTCCTCTGTTCTTTACGCTACCTCGCTAATGCGGGAAATGGCGAATAGTTTGAAAAGAAAAGATATATATATATATATATATATATATATATATATATATATATATATATATATATATATATATATATATATATATATTTATATATATATATATATATATATATATATATATATATATATATATATATATATATATATTTAATGTATGTATGACTCATGGTGAGGTGCCTGAGGATTGGCGGAATGCGTGCATAGTGCCATTGTACAAAGGCAAAGGGGATAAGAGTGAGTGCTCAAATTACAGAGGTATAAGTTTGTTGAGTATTCCTGGTAAATTATATGGGAGGGTATTGATCGAGAGGGTGAAGGCATGTACAGAGCATCAGATTGGGGAAGAGCAGTGCGGTTTCAGAAGTGGTAGAGGATGTGTGGATCAGGTGTTTGCTTTGAAGAATGTATGTGAGAAATACTTAGAAAAGCAAATGGATTTGTATGTAGCATTTATGGATCTGGAGAAGGCATATGATAGAGTTGATAGAGATGCTCTGTGGAAGGTATTAAGAATATATGGTGTGGGAGGCAAGTTGTTAGAAGCAGTGAAAAGTTTTTATCGAGGATGTAAGGCATGTGTACGTGTAGGAAGAGAGGAAAGTGATTGGTTCTCAGTGAATGTAGGTTTGCGGCAGGGGTGTGTGATGTCTCCATGGTTGTTTAATTTGTTTATGGATGGGGTTGTAAGGGAGGTAAATGCAAGAGTCCTGGAAAGAGGGGCAAGTATGAAGTCTGTTGGGGATGAGAGAGCTTGGGAAGTGAGTCAGTTGTTGTTCGCTGATGATACAGCGCTGGTGGCTGATTCATGTGAGAAACTGCAGAAGCTGGTGACTGAGTTTGGTAAAGAGTGTGGAAGAAGAAAGTTGAGAGTAAATGTGAATAAGAGCAAGGTTATTAGGTACAGTAGGGGTGAGGGTCAAGTCAATTGGGAGGTGAGTTTGAATGGAGAAAAACTGGAGGAAGTGAAGTGTTTTAGATATCTGGGAGTGGATCTGTCAGCGGATGGAACCATGGAAGCGGAAGTGGATCATAGGGTGGGGGAGGGGGCGAAAATTTTGGGAGCCTTGAAAAATGTGTGGAAGTCGAGAACATTATCTCGGAAAGCGAAAATGGGTATGTTTGAGGGAATAGTGGTTCCAACAATGTTGTATGGTTGCGAGGCGTGGGCTATGGATAGAGATGTGCGCAGGAGGATGGATGTGCTGGAAATGAGATGTTTGAGGACAATGTGTGGTGTGAGGTGGTTTGATCGAGTAAGTAACGTAAGGGTAAGAGAGATGTGTGGAAATAAAAAGAGCGTGGTTGAGAGAGCAGAAGAGGGTGTTTTGAAATGGTTTGGGCACATGGAGAGAATGAGTGAGGAGAGATTGACCAAGAGGATATATGTGTCGGAGGTGGAGGGAACGAGGAGAAGAGGGAGACCAAATTGGAGGTGGAAAGATGGAGTGAAAAAGATTTTGTGTGATCGGGGCCTGAACATGCAGGAGGGTGAAAGGAGGGCAAGGAATAGAGTGAATTGGAGTCATGTGGTATACAGGGGTTGACGTGCTGTCAGTGGATTGAATCAAGGCATGTGAAGCGTCTGGGGTAAACCATGGAAAGCTGTGTAGGTATGTATATTTGCGTGTGTGGACGTGTGTATGTACATGTGTATGGGGGGGGGGGTGGGCCATTTCTTTCGTCTGTTTCCTTGCGCTACCTCGCAAACGCGGGAGACAGCGACAAAGTATAAAAAAAAAAAAAAAAAAAAAAAAAATATATATATATATATATATATATATATATATATATATATATATATATATATATATATATATATATATATATATATATATATATATATATATATATATATATTTCTTCCTTTCTTTCAAACTATTCGCCATTTCCCGCGTTAGCGAGGTAGCGTTAAGAACAGAGAACTGCGCCTTTGAGGGAATATCCTCACCTGGCCCCTTTCTCTGTTCCTTCTTTTGGAAAAAAAAAAAAAAAAAAAAATATATATATATATATATATATATATATATATATATATATATATATATATATATATATATATATATATATATATACTTATTTTTGATTATTATGCTTTGTCGCTGTCTCCCGCGTTTGCGAGGTAGCGCAAGGGAACAGACGAAAGAAATGGCCCAGCCCGCCCACATACACATGTATATACATACACGTCCACACACGCAAATATACATACCCATACATCTCAATGAAGACATATATATACACACACAGACACATACATATATGCATATGCACACAATTCACACTGCCTTATTCATTCCCATCGCCACCTCGCCACACATGGAATAGCATCCCCCTCCCCCTCATGTGTGCGAGGTAGCGCTAGGAAAAGACAACAAAGGCCCCATTCGTTCACACTCACTCTCTAGCTGTCATGCAATAATGCCCGAAACCACAGCTCCCTTTCCATATCCAGGCCCCACACAACTTTCCATGGTTTACCCCAGACGCTTCACATGCCCTGATTCAATCTATTGACAGCACGTCGACCCCGGTATACCACATCGTTCCAATTCACTCTATTCCTTGCCCGCCTTTCACCCTCCTGCATGTTCAGGCCCCGATCAATCAAAATCTTTTCTCACTCCATCTTTCCACCTCCAATTTGGTCTCCCACTTCTCCCCGTTCCCTCCACCTCCGACGCATATATCCTCTTGGTCAATCTTTCCTCACTCATTCTCTCCATGTGCCCAAACCATTTCAAAACACCCTCTTCTGCTCTCTCAACCACGCTCTTTTTATTTCCACACATCTCTCTTATCCTTGCATTACCTACTCGATCAAACCACCTCACACCATATATTGTCCTCAGAGATCTCATTTCCAGCACATCCACCCTCCTGCGCACAACTCTATCCATAGCCCACGCCTCGCAACCATACAACATTGTTGGAACCACTATTCCTTCAAACATAGCCATTTTTGCTTTCGGAGATAATGTTCTTGACTTCCACACATTCTTCAAGGCTCCCAGGATTTTCGCCCCCTCCCCCACCCTATGATTCAATTCCGCTTCCATGGTTCCATCCGCTGCCAGATCCACTCCCAGATATCTAAAACACTTTACTTTCTCCATATATATATATATATATATATATATATATATATATATATATATATATATATATATATATATATATATATATATATATATATATATATATATTATGTATATGTATATATATATATATATTATCCCTGGGGATAGGGGATTAAGAATACTTCCCACGTATTCCCTGCGTGTCGTGGAGGGCGACTAAAAGGGGAGGGAGCGGGATGCTGGAAATCCTCCCCTCTCGTTTCTTTTTTTTAATTTTCCAAAAGAAGGAACAGAGGGGGGGCTAGGTGAGGATATTCCACAAAGGCCCAGTCCTCTGTTCTTAACGCTACCTCGCTAACGCGAGAAATGGCGAATAGTTTAACAGAAAGAAAATATATATATATATATATATATATATATATATATATATATATATATATATATATATATATATATATAACAAAAGTGAGGTAGGAGTTACAGTTAATTGATATTACTTGACTTAAGTCCATATCTTTACGTGACGTCATGCTGTCTCGTCAATATTGGTATAGCAGCTATACTGCTATAGCTGAGATCCTCTTTACGTTGTGAGCAGACGATTTATAGTTTTGATCTCCAATGAGTTTCATCAGCAGCCTTACAGGTTGTGCTACTGTCATCATTTGTCTTTTGTTTAAGAAAAATAACTTCATGTCATGCCATTATGTTCTCTTCAAGTTGCCCTGTTATGTAAATGATGCCACTCCCATATGTTTATAATACCTGTAATGCCATTCTCATCTTACAGAGAGAGAGAGAGAGAGAGAGAGAGAGAGAGAGAGAGAGAGAGATTAAACGTGACAGTAAAATAAAAAATAGACGCATTACACAAAATTTTTCTAGATATCAATGAACAGAATAAGAACTTCGTTTTGATGGACAGAGATGACCAAAGTGAACAGAACCTAAGGGAGAAGGAACAAGAACTCTACCCTGACTAGACTGAATAAGAACTCTACCTTGGGAAGACTGAACGAGTAGAACTCTCATTCAAGAAGGCTGAAAAGAACATTTCGTTGAGAAGAAAGATTAAACACGAGGAACACTACCATGTCAGGGATGAACAGGAAGAACCCCACCTTGTCAGGGGTGAACAAGAAGAACCCCACCTTGTCAAGGGTGAACAGGAAGAACCCCACCTTGTCAGGGGTGAACAGGAAGAACCACACCTTGTCAGGGGTGAACAGGAAGAACCCCACCTTGTCAGGGGTGAACAGGAAGAACCCCACCTTGTCAGGGGTGAACAGGAAGAACCACACCTTGTCAGGAGTGAACAGGAAGAACCCCACCTTGTCAGGAGTGAACAGGAAGAACCCCACCTTGTCAGGGATGAACTGGAAGAGCCCCACCTTGTCAGGAGTGAACAGGAAGAACCCCACCTTGTCAGGGGTGAACAGGAAGAACCTCACCTTGTCAGGAGTGAACAGGAAGAACCCCACCTTGTCAGGAGTGAACAGGAAGAACCCCACCTTGTCAGGAGTGAACAGGAAGAACCACACCTTGTCAGGGGTGAACAGGAAGAACCCCACCTTGTCAGGGGTGAACAGGAAGAACCCCACCTTGTCAGGAGTGAACAGGAAGAACCCCACCTTGTCAGGAGTGAACTGGAAGAACCACACCTTGTCAGGGGTGAACAGGAAGAACCCCACCTTGTCAGGAGTGAAGAGGAAGAACCCCACCTTGTCAGGGGTGAACTGGAAGAGCCCCACCTTGTCAGGAGTGAACAGGAAGAACCCCACCTTGTCAGGGGTGAACAGGAAGAACCCCACCTTGTCAGGAGTGAACAGGAAGAACCCCACCTTGTCAGGAGTGAACAGGAAGAACCCCACCTTGTCAGGAGTGAACAGGAAGAACCACACCTTGTCAGGGGTGAACAGGAAGAACCCCACCTTGTCAGGAGTGAAGAGGAAGAACCACACCTTGTCAGGGGTGAACAGGAAGAACCCCACCTTGTCAGGAGTGAAGAGGAAGAACCCCACCTTGTCAGGGGTGAACAAGAAGAGCCCCACCTTGTCAGGGGTGAACAGGAAGAACCCCACCTTGTCAGGGGTGAACAGGAAGAACCCCACCCTGTCAGGGGTGAACAGGAAGAACCCCACCTTGTCAGGAGTGAAGAGGAAGAACCCCACCTTGTCAGGGGTGAACAGGAAGAGCCCCACCTTGTCAGGGGTGAACAGGAAGAACCCCACCTTGTCAGGGGTGAACAGGAAGAACCCCACCTTGTCAGGAGTGAAGAGGAAGAACCACACCTTGTCAGGGGTGAACAGGAAGAACCCCACCTTGTCAGGAGTGAAGAGGAAGAACCCCACCTTGTCAGGGGTGAACAAGAAGAGCCCCACCTTGTCAGGGGTGAACAGGAAGAACCCCACCTTGTCAGGGGTGAACAGGAAGAGTCCCACCCTGTCAGGGGTGAACAGGAAGAACCCCACCTTGTCAGGGGTGAACAGGAAGAACCCCACCTTGTCAGGGGTGAACAGGAAGAACCCCACATTGTAGGGTGTGAAGAACAACTCCACCATGAATAAGAAGGAACATCATCTTACGACCAGTGAACAGGGATTGAAAACAAGACTTCCTGCTGAGGAACTTTATAATGTAGTTATGATCCCCTTATCTTCCACAAGGACCTGGGTCGTGGGAGTTCCATGCATGGGACCTAACTTTCCATCTCATTCAGAGAGATTAAACTCGAGGTTGGCAAGAGTTGCAGGCACCCGATGAAAGACTAAAAGGCCACTCCACGTGCGAGGAAGTCAAGGGCCTCAGGCAGCAGGGTTGAGAGCCCCAGTATGAAGTTGAGGGCCTTCAGTTTGAGTGTGTGTGTGTGTGTGTGTGTGTGTGTGTGTGTGTGTGTGGTCAAAAACTATATCCTATATACCTTTCTTGGTCTCGTAAGTATTATCTCTCGTAACTTTCCAGATTTTCTGCAATACTTATTAAAGTGTTTTGATCCTATGGAGTAACTACGAATGATTTTACTGAATATATATATATATATATATATATATATATATATATATATATATATATATATATATATATATATATATATATATATATATATGTAAACTTATCATTTTACAATTTTTATAAACAATAAAGTTATCTAATTTGTATAGATCATCACTAATATTAAGATTAAAATTCTTTGTGTATGTAATAATGGAAGATTCAATGATATTTCTTGTGGTAATAGAGTTAGAGTTACTAACTGAGATGGCATTACTTCAGTCAATACAATGATCATAGTTTTTAACATGATTAAACAAGGCATTTGATTCTTGTCCCGTTCTTATACCATATTTATGTTGCTTAAGTCTAACAGAAAGATCCTTACCAGTCTGCCCAACATAAAATTTATCACAATTTCCACATGTCACTTTATAGATGCATCCAAGAGAATTTTCTGGTGAATTCCTAATTAAGATGTTGTTTATAGTATTATTGTTGCTAAAGGCAACATTCTCATTAAAGGATTTATGCAACCTGGGAAGTAAAGTAAAAATCATTATTAAAAGAGAGAACTAAAAGATTCTTGGTGTCAATGGAAGGTTTAGGCTCAACTCTATAAGATGATTTCTTTGCTGAATTAAGGGATTTATCAATGAAAGATCTAGGGTACTTTAACTTAGATCCAATAGAATATATCTTCTCAAACTCATCATCAATAAACTCTGGACTGCAAATACGTAATGCCCTTAGGAACATAGATTGAAATGATGATAATTTAACTCTGTCATGTTGAGATGAGTAATAATGGATATATGAGCATACATTGGTAGGTTTTCTGTATATGCTAAACTTAACAATTTAGTACCGTCCATCAAATTTACTGCAGAAAATGAAAATAATGGTATGTTACCATTTTTAGATTGCATGATCCATAGGCAAGGAAACATACTTACATACACATGTACATATTTAGATTTGCTTGCCTTCATCCACTTCTGTCGCTACCCCGCCACACATGAAATACCTTCTCCAGACTGCCTGCATGAGGTTCCACTGCGAGTGGCGAGTAACCTTTGACTTGGGTAACATCACACATGAGAATATATGGTACATTGATGGTCGTCAACTTACAAGCGAAGTTTTGTTTCGTCATGAGTCTATAAACCAAATGGAAAAGGAATAGTGAGAGACGATGATCGGGCCAGAGTATGTAAACATGAACTGTCAGTAATATGACCGTGACCCCCCCCCCCCCCCCCCCCCCCCCCAGCACTAATCGTCAGGAGGCGGCAGCATGCGGAAGACGGAGCATCACTGGGATAAGGCTTGCGATATGGCCGGAGATGACTGCAAGTAACAGACCCACAAGAGGCCAGAGCAAGAGGCACCCAGGATATAAAGTGAGCCATGAACGAGCGTTGTGTCAGCCGAGAGGTTGAACACAAGGGTCTACAAACACCGGGAGATGAGTGGGTGTGTTGAAGTTGTGCGGGGTTATGTATGGAGAGCCCCCTGTGGGAGGCGCGGGCGCCGCCCTGCCAAAAGAAAGGCCAGAAAGGAGCCACTGTGGTGGGAGCGTGTTTACCAGCCCTCGTCCGACGGCCGTAACGAAGGAGGCAACGTTAACAGTAAATGTTTACAGTAGAGGTGGGTCTCGTGGAGCGTCGGAGGGAGACGCCACGATGAAGGGACGGCCTTAGACCTGCTGGCTGGCTGGCTGGCAGCTTTCGTAAACATCTTCTGAAGTCGAGAAATTAAATATACCTATAATAAGGTGAGCCTGAAATATTGACTCAATATATATATGGATGACTGAGATCAAAAAGGCGGTAAACATAAGGAACGTTTACGCAGCTTATTAAGTAAATAATGTCATTGTGAGAAGACTATTTCATAGGCGATGGGAAAGCGTTTGGGCTCCCTTACCTTTTTTTGAAAAGAATATTCAATGACGGAGTTTGTGATTCGTTATTCCTTCTTCTTTCCAGTGAAGGGATATTCGTTAACTACTCGACCGAGTTAGAGAAGTATTTAGATTAAGGTTCATTCAATGCTTCTGATATGGTTAAGGATCATTACTGTTGAACGCTGCCCGTACCAGGGGAGGGACATGTAACCTCAAGTACCCATCCGCCTTCAGAACATGGTATCAAAAATTCTTTTCTTTTTCCATTGCTTCAGTCATGAACAGAAGTCCTCATCAGAACCAGACATCAAATAAAGAAACATAAAAGATAACGAAATAGAAATAAAAGAATATAGTTAATCTGTGAGTTTTAGTTGATTTAGAAAACCAGAAAAAAGAGTGTCAGGTTCGTAGCTATTAGAAGAGAAACACGAGAAGGTAAAGAGTTGCAAAGTTCAGCGGAGGAAGGAAGGAAACATACCACATATTTTCGGTTCCTCGTACACTGTTTTTTCGTACTTGATTGCGTTACCCGCATTAACGAGGTAGCACCAGGAACAGACGAAGGAAGGCCGAATGCGCTCACATTCATTTTCTGTCATGTGCAATGCACCAAAACCACAGTTCCCTATCCATATCCAGCCCCCACAGACCTTTCCATGGTTCACCCCAGCCTCTTCATATGCCCTGGTTCATTTCATTGACAGCCACAAAGCAAAATAAATATAAATGAAATATATATATGTATATATATATATATATATATATATATATATATATATATATATATATATATATATATATATATATATATATATATATATATATATATATATATATATATATATATATATATATATGTATATATATATATATATATATATATATATATATATATATATATATATATATATATATATATATATATATATATATATATATATATATATATATATATATATATATATATATCTGTAGAGAGACATCATAAGTGTAGCATAAGTGGGAGGCCATTTCTGTGGCCGGTAGTGAGATACCACTACTTTGATCGTTTCTCTACTTACTCGCTGAGACGGAACCCGAGCTTCCCCCCAGGCGGGATAGACTCCTCCTAGACCTAAGCGGCGGAAGGGTTCCTTCTCTCTTATTGTTGTTCACTTCATCTTCTTCATTTCGAAGATATATATATATATATATATATGTATATATATATATATATATATATATATATATATATATATATATATATATATATATATATATATATATATATATATATATATATATATATATATATGATAGAGTCGATAGAGATGCTCTGTGGAAGGTATTAAGAATATATGGTGTGGGAGGCAAGTTGTTAGAAGCAGTGAAAAGTTTTTATCGAGGATGTAAGGCATGTGTACGTGTAGGAAGAGAGGAAAGTGATTGGTTCTCAGTGAATGTAGGTTTGTGGCAGGGGTGTGTGATGTCTCCATGGTTGTTTAATTTGTTTATGGATGGGTTGTTAGGGAAGTAAATGCAAGAGTTTTGGAAAGAGGGGCAAGTATGAAGTCTGTTGGGGATGAGAGAGCTTGGGAAGTGAGTCAGTTGTTGTTCGCTGATGATACAGCGCTGGTGGCTGATTCATGTGAGAAAACTGCAGAAGCTGGTGACTGAGTTTGGTAAAGTGTGTGAAAGAAGAAAGTTAAGAGTAAATGTGAATAAGATCAAGGTTATTAGGTACAGTAGGGTTGACGGTCAAGTCAATTGGGAGGTAAGTTTGAATGGAGAAAAACTGGAGGAAGTAAAGTGTTTTAGATATCTGGGAGTGGATCTGGCAGCGGATGGAACCATGGAAGCAGAAGTGGATCATAGGGTGGGGGAGGGGGCGAAAATCCTGGGAGCCTTGAAGAATGTGTGGAAGTCGAGAACATTATCTCGGAAAGCAAAAATGGGTATGTTTGAAGGAATAGTGGTTCCAACAATGTTGTATGGTTGCGAGGCGTGGGCTATGGATAGAGTTGTGCGCAGGAGGATGGATGTGCTGGAAATGAGATGTTTGAGGACAATGTGTGGTGTGAGGTGGTTTGATCGAGTAAGTAACGTAAGGGTAAGAGAGATGTGTGGAAATAAAAAGAGCGTGGTTGAGAGAGCAGAAGAGGGTGTTTTGAAATGGTTTGGGCACATGGAGAGAATGAGTGAGGAAAGATTGACCAAGAGGATATATGTGTCGGAGGTGGAGGGAACGAGGAGAAGTGGGAGACCAAATTGGAGGTGGAAAGATGGAGTGAAAAAGATTTTGTGTGATCGGGGCCTGAACATGCAGGAGGGTGAAAGGAGGGCAAGGAATAGAGTGAATTGGATCGATGTGGTATACCGGGGTTGACGTGCTGTCAGTGGATTGAATCAGGGCATGTGAAGCGTCTGGGGTAAACCATGGAAAGCTGTGTAGGTATGTATATTTGCGTGTGTGGACGTATGTATATACATGTGTATGGGGGTCGGTTGGGCCATTTTATTTCGTCTGTTTCCTTGCGCTACCTCGCAAACGCGGGAGACAGCGAGAAAGCAAAAAAAAAAAAATATATATATGAAGGTGAAATCGCAATTCAGTAGGAGTTCAGAGGATATCATTTAGAATGCAATTTTTCAATGCTTGCATCCCTTCATGTTTCATGGAGACAATCCGCCTGATTAGGTGCAAGTAACTTGGCTAATGTAGAATAGGTACTAAAAAACATTGCTTCTAATGTCGCCTTCCAGTACAATACTACTATCAGTAAGACCTTAGTTAAAAGTAGGCCAAGTCATCAGGCAATTGGGAGTGTTTACGCCGTCAAATGTAAGGCATGTAAAGATGTATACATTGGCCAGACTAGTAAAAAGTACATGAGAGATGCTATTGGCACCGCCATTCAGTACACAGGGATGACTACAGAAATGCGATCACTAAATAGTGTCATGAAAACGGTCACCCTGAAGACCGAGTTTAGAGGTGTGTGTTATAGGAGAAAGTTAAGAGTTAATGTGAATAAAAAAATATTGCTAGGTTTAGCAGGGTTGAGTTAGTTAGGGAGTGAATTTCAATGGAGAAAACTGAGAGGGAGTGGCATGTTTTGAAAACCTGGACATGACAGCAAAGAAACCATGGAAGCAGATGTGAGTCACAGGGTGGGGGAGAGGGCGAAGGTTCTAGGATCGCCGAAGAATGTGTGGAAAGACAGAACATAATCTGGGATGGCAAAAATGAATGGGTATGTTTGCAAGTATAGTTGTCCCAACAACATCATGGGCTATAGATAAGGGTGTACGAAGGAGAGAGTATGTGTTGGAAATAAAAATTTCCGAGGACAGCATGTGGTATGAGGTGGTTTGATCTAGTAAATGATAGAAGGGTAAAAGGAATGTTTCATTATAAAAAGAGAGTGGTTGAGAGGACAGAAAAGAATGTGTTGAGGTACTTTGGACATATGGAGAAAATGAATTGAGCATAGGTTGGCAAATAGGATATATGTGTCAGAAGTGGAGGGATCAAGAAGAAATGTGAGACCAAATTGGAGATAGAGAGATGGAATGAAAAAGATTGTATGTGATCGGGAATTGAATACGCAGGAGGGTGAAAGACATGCACAGGGTAGAGCATATTGGAATAATTTAGTATAGTCGGGTCGACATGCTGTTAATGGACTGAACCAGAGCATGTGAAGCGTCTGCGATAAAGCATGAAAAGGTGTGTAGGGCCTGAATGTGGATAGGGAGCTGTGGTTTCGGTGCATCACACAACATGACAGTTAAAGAATGGATGTGAGCGGATGCGGCAGTTCTTCGTGTGTTCCTAACGGCACCTCGCTAACACGGGAAATGGCGATCAAGTATGTGTGTGTGTGTTTGTGTGTGTGTAGAACTGTCTTTTCTGGGATGAAAATAAGGTAATGAATTCAAGCTTAAGGTTTAATTCTGAAACAAGAAGCTTTCGCTACAGCTTGGCTATAACACGATAGTTACCTGATCAACATGTTTTATATCATTCTTTTGCAATTCATCATAACAGTTTGCTAAAACGATGAATAAGAACAAAGGGTCATATATTTCATGTAATATATACCCGCTGTGTTTAGTTGTAACTACAGAATTTTGTTTGACAGCAACAGGGGGGGGAAATGATAATAGATTATAAACATTCGACGTAAATGTAAATATTTACTGGTGAGATTCGATGAGATTAATTAAACAACACAAACGCAGCCCTCGCCTAGGATACAAGTGGTGAATATTAAAAGCTTGATGAGGTGATAAGCCTTTCGTAAACACGAGAATAAGATGAAATAAACTTAGCAAATAAAACAGAAAGGGGAACACTAATTTATTCACGTTCAATATTTTTTTCTTTCTCTCTCTCTCGCAATGATACGTTGCAAATCAACTGAGGTAATTTTAATTTTTCACGAGTGTGTTTGATGGAGAGGTACAGGTAATTAAGTAGGATTAAGTGGGTAGAGGGAGGGGAGGGGGTCTAGTCTGGGGCTTAGCTGTGTCTCTGGTGTAGATGGAAGATTGAAACAAAAAGAGCATGATAGAAAATGGGACGAGGATATCTCTGGTGATGTTGATCCTTGGTATCTGTGGTACTAGGGTGTGATGGTGGTAGTTACCTCCCACCTGGTGTGTGTGGTACTAGGGTGTGATGGTGGTAGATACCTTCCACCTGGTGTGTGTGGTACCAGGTTGTAATGGTGGTAGTTACCTCCCACCTGGTGTGTGTGGTACTAGGTTGTGATGGTGGTAGTTACCTCCCACCTGGTGTGTGTGGTACTAGGGTGTGATGGTGGTAGATACCTTCCACCTAGTGTGTGTGGTACCAGGTTGTAATGGTGGTAGTTACCTCCCACCTGGTGTGTGTGGTACTAGGTTGTGATGGTGGTAGTTACCTCCCACCTGGTGTGTGTGGTACTAGGTTGTGATGGTGGTAGTTACCTCCCACCTGGTGTTTGTGGTACTAGGTTGTAATGGTGGTAGTTACCTCCCACCTGGTGTGTGTGGTACTAGGTTGTGATGGTGGTAGTTACCTCCCACCTGGTGTTTGTGGTACTAGGTTGTGATGGTGGTAGTTACCTCCCACCTGGTGTTTGTGGTACGGGAGAGTGATGATCACAGGCACCTCTCGCCTGGTGTAGTGACGCGGGCAGGTACCTCTCACCTAGTGTGTGTGGTATTAGGCATTAGGACTTTCTGAGCTGAAATGTGTAAAGTGGAATCATCATCAGCATAAGGATGCATCGAGGTAGAGGAGAGATGATGATTTACTGGGAGAAGAAAGATAGTAGAGGATAGGACTTGACCCACATGGAACACCAATGTTGATAGGATAGAAGGAGATAGTCGCTTCATAGATGACAACTGCGACGGAAGAGCCTCAATGGACACCTGTGCATTAGAGAACACAGAGAGACCACAAAGACTGACGCCACAACGGTCGATTGCTTTGGAAATCTCTAGCGCTACGACAAACGTTTCCCTGAGAGACAAAGACCAGAGATGAGCACCAGGAGAGACCACTAGTAGACAGTGGAAAAGCAAAATCTATAATGGTCATCTGAATGAAGAAAATGAGATTCTAAGTGTTACAGAAAGTGAGAGGAAAGGAAGAGTTTCAAAGAGCCACGTAAGATTAAAGTCCATGCTATTCCCACCAAGATGTGGTTGAGATACACTTAAGAACGCTATAAGTCTAGGATGTGTGTCTTGTAACCTCCGTGTGGCAGAGGTAGCCAAACGCCCTGACCAAGATTCGAATCTGACCCGAAGTGTACATACATCTGTCTGTCCATCGACATATATATATATATATACATATATATATATACATATATATATATATATATATATATATATATATATATATATATATATATATATATATATATATATATATATATATATACATATGAATATATATATATATATATATATATATATATATATATATATATATATATATATATATATATATATATATATATATATATATATATATATATATATATATATATATATATATATATATATATATATATATATATATATACATATATATATATATATATATATATATATATATATATATATATATATATATATATATATATATATATATATATATATATATATATATATATATATATATATATATATATATATATATATATATATATATATATATATATATATATATATATATATATATATATATATATATATATATTTACAGGTACAGTAGGGTTGAGGGTCAAGTCAATTGGGAGGTGAGTTTGAATGGAGAATAACTGGAGGAAGTGAAGTGTTTTAGATATCTGGGAGTGGATCTGGCAGCAGATGGAACCATGGAAGCGGAAGTGGATCATAGGGTGCGGGAGGGGGCGAAAATTCTGGGAGCCTTGAAGAATGTGTGGAAGTCGAGAACATTATCTCAGAAAGCAAAAATGGGTATGTTTGAAGGAATAGTGGTTCCAACAATGTTGTATGGTTGCGAGGCGTGGGCTATGGATAGAGTTGTGCGCAGGAGGATGGATGTGCTGGAAATGAGATGTTTGAGGACAATGTGTGGTGTGAGGTGGTTTGGTCGAGTAAGTAACGTAAGGGTAAGAGAGATGTGTGGAAATAAAAAGAGCGTGGTTGAGAGAGCAGAAGAGGGTGTTTTGAAATGGTTTGGGCACATGGAGAGAATGAGTGAGGAAAGATTGACCAAGAGGATATATGTGTCGGAGGTGGAGGGAACGAGGAGAAGAGGGAGACCAAATTGGAGGTGGAAAGATGGAGTGAAAAAGATTTTGTGTGAACGGGGCCTGAACATGCAGGAGGGTGAAAGAAGGGCAAGGAATAGAGTGAATTGGAGCGATGTGGTATACCGGGGTTGACGTGCTGTCAGTGGATTAAATCAAGGCATGTGAAGCGTCTAGGGTAAACCATGGAAAGCTGTGTAGGTATGTATATTTGCGCGTGGGGACGTATGTATATACATGTGTATGGGGGTGGGTTGGGCCATTTCTTTCGTCTGTTTCCTTGCGCTACCTCGCAAACGCGGGAGACAGCGACAAAGCAAAAAAAAAAAAAAAAAAAAAAATATATATATATATATATATATATATATATATATATATATATATATATATATATATGTATGCCTCTCATGATCTTTCTTCTCATGCCCAGGTGCATATGCACCAATAATCATCCATCTCTCTATATCCACTTTCACTTTTACCCATATCAATCTAGAGTTTACTTTCTTACACTCTATCACATACTCCCACCACTCCTGCTTCAGGAGTAGTGCTAATCCTTTCTTTGTTCTTGTCCTCACACTAACCCCTGACTTTACTCCCAAGACATTCCCAAACCACTCTTCCCCTTTACCCTTGAGCTTCGTTTCACTCAGAGCAAAGACATCCAAGTTCCTTTCCTTAAACATACTACCTATCTCTCCTATTTTCTCATCTTGGTTACATCCACACAAATTTAGACACCCGAATCTAAGCCTTCGAGGAGGATGAGCACTCCCCTCGTGACTCCTTCTGTTTCTCAGTTTAGAAAGTTGAAATACAAAGCGGGGAGGGTTTCTAGCCTCCCGCTCGCGTCCCCTTTAGTCGCCTTCTGCGACACGTGAGGAATGCGTGGTAAGCATTCTTTCTCCCCTATATATATATATATATATTTTTTTTTTTTGCTTTGTCGCTGTCTCCCGCGTTTGCGAGGTAGCGCAAGGAAACAGACGAAAGAAATGGCCCAACCCACCCCCATACACATGTATATACATACGTCCACACACGCAAATATACATACCTACACAGTTTTCCATGGTTTACCCCAGTCGCTTCACATGCCTTGATTCAATCCACTGACAGCACGTCAACCCCGGTATACCACATCGCTCCAATTCACTCTATTCCTTGCCCTCCTTTCACCCTCCTGCATGTTCAGGCCCCGATCACACAAAATCTTTTTCACTCCATCTTTCCACCTCCAATTTGGTCTCCCTCTTCTCCTCGTTCCCTCCACCTCCGACACATATATCCTCTTGGTCAATCTTTCCTCACTCATTCTCTCCATGTGCCCAAACCACTTCAAAACACCCTCTTCTGCTCTCTCAACCACGCTCTTTTTATTTCCACACATCTCTCTTACCCTTACGTTACTTACTCGATCAAACCACCTCACACCACACATTGTCCTCAAACATCTCATTTCCAGCACATCCATCCTCCTGCGCACAACTCTATCCATAGCCCACGCCTCGCAAACATACAACATTGTTGGAACCACTATTCCTTCAAACATACCCATTTTTGCTTTCCGAGATAATGTTCTCGACTTCCACACATTCTTCAAGGCTCCCAGAATTTTCGCCCCCTCCCCCACCCTATGATCCACTTCCGCTTCCATGGTTCCATCCGCTGCCAGATCCACTCCCAGATATCTAAAACACTTCACTTCCTCCAGTTTTTCTCCATTCAAACTCACCTCCCAATTGACTTGACCCTCAACCCTACTGTACCTAATAACCTTGCTCTTATTCACATTTACTCTTAACTTTCTTCTTCCACACACTTTACCAAACTCAGTCACCAGCTTCTGCAGTTTCTCACATGAATCAGCCACCAGCGCTGTATCATCAGCGAACAACAACTGACTCACTTCCCAAGCTCTCTCATCCCCAACAGACTTCATACTTGTCCCTCTTTCCAAAGCTCTTGCATTTACCTCCCTAACAACCCCATCCATAAACAAATTAAACAACCATGGAGACATCACACACCCCTGCCGCAAACCTACATTCACTGAGAACCAATCACTTTCCTCTCTTCCTACACGTACACATGCCTTACATCCTCGATAAAAACTTTTCACTGCTTCTAACAACTTGCCTCCCACACCATATATTCTTAATACCTTCCACAGAGCATCTCTATCAACTCTATCATATGCCTTCTCCAGATCCATAAATGCTACATACAAATCCATTTGCTTTTCTAAGTATATCTCACATACATTCTTCAAAGCAAACACCTGATCCACACATCCTCTACCACTTCTGAAACCACACTGCTCTTCCCCAATCTGATGCTCTGTACATGCCTTCACCCTCTCAATCAATACCCTCCCATATAATTTACCAGGAATACTCAACAAACTTATACTTCCGTAATTTGAGCACTCACTCTTATCCCCTTTGCCTTTGTACAATGGCACTATGCACGCATTCCGCCAATCCTCAGGCACCTCACCATGAGTCATACATACATTAAATAACCTTACCAACCAGTCCACAATACAGTCACCCCCTTTTTTAATAAATTCCACTGCAATACCATCCAAACCTGCTGCCTTGCCAGCTTTCATCTTCCGCAAAGCTTTTACTACCTCTTCTCTGTTTACCAAATCATTTTCCCTAACCCTCTCACTTTGCACACCACCTCGACCAAAACACCCTATATCTGCCACTCTATCATCAAACACATTCAACAAACCTTCAAAATACTCACTCCATCTCCTTCTCACATCACCACTACTTGTTATCACCTCCCCATTTGCGCCCTTCACTGAAGTTCCCATTTGCTCCCTTGTCTTACGCACTTTATTTACCTCCCTCCAGAACATCTTTTTATTCTCCCTAAAATTTAATGATACTCTCTCACCCCAACTCTCATTTGCCCTTTTTTTCACCTCTTGCACCTTTCTCTTGACCTCCTGTCTCTTTCTTTTATACATCTCCCACTCAATTGCATTTTTTCCCTGCAAAAATCGTCCAAATGCCTCCCTCTTCTCTTTCACTAATACTCTTACTTCTTCATCCGACCACTCACTACCCTTTCTAATCAACCCTCCTCCCACTCTTCTCATGCCACAAGCATCTTTTGCGCAATCCATCACTGATTCCCTAAATACATCCCATTCCTTCCCCACTCCCCTTACTTCCATTGTTCTCACCTTTTTCCACTCTGTACTCAGTGTCTCCTGGTACTTCCTCACACAGGTCTCCTTCCCATGCTCACTTACTCTCACCACCCTCTTCACCCCAACATTCACTCTTCTTTTCTGAAAACCCATACAAATCTTCACCTTAGCCTCCACAAGATAATGATCAGACATCCCTCCAGTTGCACCTCTCAGCACATTAACATCCAAAAGTCTCTCTTTCGCGCGCCTGTCAATTAACACGTAATCCAATAACGCTCTCTGGCCATCTCTCCTACTTACATAAGTATACTTATGTATATCTCGCTTTTTAAACCAGGTATTCCCAATCATCAGTCCTTTTTCAGCACATAAATCTACAAGCTCTTCACCATTTCCATTTACAACACTGAACACCCCATGTATACCAATTATTCCCTCAACTGCCACATTACTCACCTTTGCATTCAAATCACCCATCACTATAACCCGGTCTCGTGCATCAAAACCACTAACACACTCATTCAGCTGCTCCCAAAACACTTGCCTCTCATGATGTTTCTTCTCATGCCCGGGTGCATATGCACCAATAATCACCCACCTCTCTCCATCAACTTTCAGTTTTACCCATATTAATCGAGAATTTACTTTCTTACATTCTATCACATACTCCCACAACTCCTGTTTCAGGAGTATTGCTACTCCTTCCCTTGCTCTTGTCCTCTCACTAACCCCTGACTTTACTCCCCAGACATTCCCAAACCACTCTTCCCCTTTACCCTTGAGCTTCGTTTCACTCAGAGCCAAAACATCCAGGTTCCTTTCCTCAAACATACTACCTATCTCTCCTTTTTTCACATCTTGGTTACATCCACACACATTTAGGTACCCCACTCTGAGCCTTCGAGGAGGATGAGCATTCCCCGCGTGACTCCTTCTTCTGTTTCCCATTTTAGAAAGTTAATACAAGGAGGGGAGGATTTCTGGCCCCCCGCTCCCGTCCCCTCTAGTCGCTTTCTACGACACGCGAGGAATACGTGGGAAGTATTCTTTCACCCCTATCCCCAGGGATAATATACATATATATATACATATACACATACACACACATACACATACATACGCACATATACACACACACACACATACATATATATACATATGAAAAATGTAAGAAACAATTTAGAAAACTGAAACTTCTAGCTTGAAATGAATGAAAAAATGAATGTCACATAATGGTTCAACCTCTGGCTATGGAAAAAGGAAATGTATAATTTATTCACACAAACGTCAATAGCAGTTCTCATCAATTTAACCACTGTATCAATAAGCTTCAATGTCTAAGCTACATTTTTCTCCAATTTCACTATTGTCTTGTCAAAACACCATGTATGAAAACTATCACTCCAGTAACACAACTATAAACATTTACTTCCCCTTTAAAAAAAGTTCTGGGGAAGTCTGTCTCGATACACTGCGGGAAACTCTACCACCTTGCGAGGTTTGTGTTGCAATGGTTCCCGATTCACAAACGTAGTAGCATCACTGGTGGGCCAAGGTAGTTCCGTTTGCGAAGAGGCGCTCAAAGCTGATCTGTCCTTATCTGTCCTTATTTCTGTTTCTTGAGCTCTGTTCATAATCAGCTGACTATAGCCTCTGGGCAGCTTCTCAAATTTGTGGGCACTGGCATGTCTCCTCTGACAGTTCTGGGCACTTTGATGTCGCTACAGGGTAAATATCAGTCAGCTTGGAGGCAGGTCATAAGGAACAGTTGAACAAGCTTTATGAGAATAACATTGCACTTCTTGGATCATCTCCTGCGTGTCGTAGTAACTTCATGTAGGTGGAGTCCAGTAACACCTATATGGCCGGCCACGCTGCGAGAGGGACGGCTGAGGAGCGGGTGTGCCCAGATGCGACGGACCGAGGACAACCAGCAACGTGAGACGAAGCGTATTCAATTGCACAGTACTCGAATAGTCGTATCCCTTTTTATATATATATGTAATTACATATATATTATTAGGTACAGTAGGGTTGAGGGTCAAGTCAACTGGGAGGTAAGTTTGAATGGAGAAAAACTGGAGGAAGTAAAGTGTTTTAGATATCTGGGAGTGGATCTGGCAGCGGATGGAACCATGGAAGCGGAAGTGAATCATAGGGTGGGGGAGGGGGCGAAGATCCTGGGAGCCTTGAAGAAGGTTTGGAAGTCGAGAACATTATCTCGGAAAGCAAAAATGGGTATGTTTGAAGGAATAGTGGTTCCAACAATGTTGTATGGTTGCGAGTCGTGGGCTATGGATAGAGTTGTGCGCAGGAGGGTGGATGTGCTGGAAATGAGATGTTTGAGGACAATGTGTGGTGTGAGGTGGTTTGATCGAGTAAGTAACGTAAGGGTAAGAGAGATGTGTGGAAATAAAAAGAGCGTGGTTGAGAGAGCAGAAGAGGGTGTTTTGAAATGGTTTGGGCACATGGAGAGAATGAGTGAGGAAAGATTGACCAAGAGGATATATGTGTCGGAGGTGGAGGGAACGAGGAGAAGTGGGAGACCAGATTGGAGGTGGAAAGATGGAGTGAAAAAAATTTTGTGTGATCGGGGCCTGAACATGCAGGAGGGTGAAAGGAGGGCAAGGAATAGAGTGAATTGGATCGATGTGGTATACCGGGGTTGACGTGCTGTCAGTGGATTGAATCAGGGCATGTGAAGCGTCTAGGGTAAACCATGGAAAGCTGTGTAGGTATGTATATTTGCGTGTGTGGACGTATGTATATACATGTGTATGGGGGTGGGTTGGGCCATTTCTTTCGTCTGTTTCCTTGCGCTACCTCGCAAACGCGGGAGACAGCGACAAAGCAAAAAAAAAAAAAAAAAGTATATATATATATATATATATATATATATATATATATATATATATATATATATATATATATATATATATATACATATATATATATATATATATCTATATCTATATATATATATATATATATATATATATATATATATATATATATATATATATATATATATATATATATATATATATATATATATATATATATGTATATATATATATATATATATATATATATATATATATATTTATATATATATATATACATACATATATATATATATATATATATATATATATATATATATATATATATATATATATATATATGTATATATATATATATATATATATATATATATATATATATATATATATATATATATATATATATATATTATCTATATATATATTATCTATTTGATAATCTGTTCACATAACAGGAAAATCATTAAGCCTCTTTATCCAGATGAAAAGTTGAGGCAACGAGACAAAGCAGTGTTCCAATAATCCGTTGGGCGAGTGTGAATAATTCGTCACGTCTCCCTCGTGAATGGCGGACCAGATAACATTGTTTGCCCGCTTCACAGACTCCCAGGCTAACTCTACACTTTATGTATACGATATATCTTTCCTGTCCACCCTGCTATCCTGCAGGCACGGTTGTACTGCTTCTGTTTCGTCCGGCAGGGACGGTTGTACTGCTGCTGAGTCGTCCATTAGGGACGGTTGTACTGCTGCTCCTGCTGCTGTGTCGTCCAGCAGAACCAGTTGTACTACTGCTGCTGCTGCTGCGTCACTCAGCAGGGATGACTGTACTGCTGTTGCTTTGTCGTCCAGCAGGGACGGTTATACTACAGCTGTATCGTCCATATATAGTCGCGCGAAAGAGAGACTTTTGAATGTTAATGTGCTGAGAGGTGCAACTGGAGGGATGTCTGATCATTATCTTATGGAGGCGAAAGTGAAGATTTGTAGAGGTTTTCAGAAAAGAAGAGAACATGTTGGGGTGAAGAGAGTGGTGAGAGTAAGTGAGCTTGGGAAGGAGACTTGTGTGAGGAAGTACCAGGAGGGACTGAGTACAGAATGGAAAAAGGTGAGAACAAAGGACGTAAGGGGAGTGGGGGAGGAATGGGTTGTATTTAGGGAAATAGTTATGGCTTGCGCAAAAGATACTTGTGGCATGAGAAGCGTGGGAGGTGGGCAGATTAGAAAGGGTACTGAGTGGTGGGATGAAAAAGTAAGATTATTAGTGAAAGAGAAGAGAGAGGCACTTGGACGATTTTTGCAGGGAAAAAATGCAAATGAGTGGGAGATGTATAAAAGGAAGAGGCAGGAGGTCAAGAGAAAGGTGCAAGACGTGAAAAAGAGGGAAAATGAGAGTTGGGGTGAAAAAGCATCATTAAATTTTAGGGAGAATATAAAGATGCTTTGGAAGAAAGTAAATAAATTGCGTAAGACAAGGGAACAAATGGGAACTTTAGTGAAGGGGGCTAATGGGGAGGTGATAACAAGTAGTGGTGATGTGAGAAGGAGATGGAGTGAGTATTTTGAAGGTTTGTTGAATGTGTTTGATGATAGAGTGGCAGAAAGAGGGTGCTTTGGTCGAGGTGGTGTGCAAAGTGAGATGGTTAGGGAGAATGATTTGGTAAACAGAGAAGAGGTAGTAAAAGCTTTGCGGAAGATAAAAGCCAGCAAGGCAGCGGGTTTACATGGTATTGCAGTGGAATTTATTAAAAAAGGGGGTGTCTGTATTGTTGACTGGTTGGTAAGGTTATTTAATGTATTTATGACTCATGGTGAGGTGCCTGAGGATTGGCGGAATGCTTGCATAGTGCCATTGTACAAAGGCAAAGAGGATAAAAGTGAGTGCTCAAATTACGGAGGTATAAGTTTGCTGAGTATTCCTGGGAAATTATAAGGGAGGGTATTGATTGAGAGAGTGAATACATGTACAGAGCATCAGACTGGCGAAGAGCAGTGTGGTTTCAGAAGTGGTAGAGTATGTGTGGATCAGGTGTTTCCTTTAAAGAATGTATGTGAAAAATACTTAGAAAAGCAAATGGATTTGTATGTAGCATCTATGGGTCTGGAAAAGGCATATGATAGAGTTGATAGAAATGCTCTGTGGAAGTAATTAAGAATATATGGTGTGGGAGGCAAGTTGTTAGAAGCAGTGAAAAGTTTTTATCGAGGATGTAAGGCATGTGTACGTGTAAGAAGAGAGGAAAGTGATTGGTTCTCAGTGAATGTTGGTTTGCGGCAGGGGTGTGTGATGTCTCCATGGTTGTTTAATTTGTTTATGGATGGGGTTGCTAGGGAGGATAATGTAAGCGTTTTGGAAAGAGGGGCAAGTATGCAGTCTGTTGTGGATGAGAGAGCTTGGGAAGTGAGTCAGTTGTTGTTCGCTGATGATACAGCGCTGGTGGCTGATTCATGTGAGAAACTGCAGAAGCTAGTGACTGAGTTTGGTAAAGTGTGTGAAAGAAGAAAGCTGAGAGTAAATGTGAACAAGCGCAAGGTTATTAGGTACAGTAGGGTTGAGGGACAAATCAACTGGGAGGTAAGATTCAGTGGAGAAAAACTGGAGGAAGTGAAGTGTTATATATATCTGGGAGTGAATTTCGCAGCGGATGGAACCACGGAAGCAGAAGTGAATCATTGGGTAGGGAAAGAGGCGAAAGTTATGGGAGAATTGAACAATTTGTGGGAGTCGAGAACATTATCTTGGAAAGCAAAAATGGGTATGTTTGATGGAATAGTGGTTCGAACAATGTTGTATGGTTGCGAGGCGTGGACTATGGATAGAGTTGTGCGCAGGAGGATGGATGTGCTGGAAATGAGATGTTTGAGGACAATGTGTGGTGTGAGGTGGTTTGATCGAGTAAGTAACGTAAGGGTAAGAGAGATGTGTGGAAATAAAAAGAGCGTGGTTGAGAGAGCAGAAGAGGGTGTTTTGAAATGGTTTGGTCACATGGAGAGAATGAGTGAGGAAAGATTGACCAAGAGGATATATGTGTCGGAGGTGGAGGGAACGAGGAGAAGAGGGAGACCAAATTGGAGGTGGAAAGATGGAGTGAAAAAGATTTTGTGTGATCAGGGCCTGAACATGCAGGAGGGTGAAAGGAGGGCAAGGAATAGAGTGAATTGGAGCGATGTGGTATACCGGGGTTGACGTGCTGTCAGTGGATTGAATCAAGGCATGTGAAGCGTCTGGGGTAAACCATGGAAAGCTGTGTAGGTATGTATATTTGCGTGTGTGTGGACGTATGTATATACATGTGTATGGGGTGGGATGGGCCATTTCTTTCGTCTGTTTCCTTGCGCTACCTCGCAAACGCGGGAGACAGCGACAAAGCAAAAAAAAAAAAAAAAGAAATATATATATATATATATATATATATATATATATATATATATATATATATATATATATATATATATATATATATATATATATATATATATATATATATATGTATATATATATATTTCTTTTTTTTTTTATTATACTTTGTCGCTGTCTCCCGCGTTTGCGAGGTAGCGCAAGGAAACAGACGAAAGAAATGGCCCAACCCCCCCCATACACATGTATATACATACGTCCACACACGCAAATATACATACCTACACAGCTTTCCATGGCTTACCCCAGACGCTTCACATGCCTTGATTCAATCCACTGACAGCACGTCAACCCCGGTATACCACATCGCTCCAATTCACTCTATTCCTTGCCCTCCTTTCACCCTCCTGCATGTTCAGGCCCCGATCACACAAAATCTTTTTCACTCCATCTTTCCACCTCCAATTTGGTCTCCCTCTTCTCCTTGTTCCCTCCACCTCCGACACATATATCCTCTTGGTCAATCTTTCCTCACTCATCCTCTCCATGTGCCCAAACCACTTCAAAACACCCTCTTCTGCTCTCTCAACCACGCTCTTTTTATTTCCACACATCTCTCTTACCCTTACGTTACTCACTCGATCAAACCACCTCACACCACACATTGTCCTCAAACATCTCATTTCCAGCACATCCATCCTCCTGCGCACAACTCTATCCATAGCCCACGCCTCGCAACCATACAACATTGTTGGAACCACTATTCCTTCAAACATACCCATTTTTGCTTTCCGAGATAATGTTCTCGACTTCCACACATTCTTCAAGGCCCCCAGAATTTTCGCCCCCTCCCCCACCCTATGATTCACTTCCGCTTCCATGGTTCCATCCGCTGCCAGATCCACTCCCAGATATCTAAAACACTTCACTTCCTCCAGTTTCTCTCCATTCAAACTCACCTCCCAATTGACTTGACCCTCAACCCTACTGTACCTAATAACCTTGCTCTTATTCACATTTACTCTTAACTTTCTTCTTCAACACACTTTACCAAACTCAGTCAATACTGAGAAATACTTAGAAAAGCAAATGGATTTGTATGTAGCATTTATGGATCTGGAGAAGGCATATGATAGAGTTGATAGAGATGCTCTGTGGAAGGTATTAAGAATATATGGTGTGGGAGGAAAGTTGTTAGAAGCAGTGAAAAGTTTTTATCGAGGATGTAAGGCATGTGTACGTGTAGGAAGAGAGGAAAGTGATTGGTTCTCAGTGAATGTAGGTTTGCGGCAGGGGTATGTGATGTCTCCATGGTTGTTTAATTTGTTTATGGATGGGGTTGTTAGGGAGGTAAATGCAAGAGTTTTTGAAAGAGGGGCAAGTATGAAGTCTGTTGGGGATGAGAGAGCTTGGGAAGTGAGTCAGTTGTTGTTCGCTGATGATACAGCGCTGGTGGCTGATTCATGTGATATATATATATATATATATATATATATATATATATATATATATATATATATATATATATATATATATATATATATATATATATATTTATTTATTTTACTTTCGTCGCTGTCTCCCGCGCTTGCGATGTAGCGCAAGGAAACAGACGAAAGAAATAGCCAAACCCACCAACATACACATATATATACATACATACACGTCCACACACGCAAATATACATACCCATACATCTCAATGTACACATATATATACAAACACAGACACATACATATATACGCATGCACACAGTTCACACTGTCTACCTTTATTCATTTCCATCGCCACCTCGCCACACATGGAATAACATCCCCCTCCCCCCTCATGTGAGTGAGGTAGCGCTAGGAAAACACAACAAAGGCCCCATTCGTTCACACTCAGTCTCTAGCTGTCATGCAATAATGCCCGTAACCACAGCTCCCTTTCCACATCCAGGCCCCACAGAAATGTCCATGGTTTACCACAGACGCTTCACATGCCCTGATTCAATCCATTGACAGCACGTCGACCCCGGTATACCACATCGAACCAATTCACTCTACTCCTTGCCCGCCTTTCACCCTCCTGCATGTTCAGGCCCCGATCACTCAAAATCTTTTTCACTCCATCTTTCCACCTCCAATTTGGTCTCCCACTTCTCCTCGTTCCCTCCACCTCCGACACATATATCCTCTTGGTCAATCTTTCCTCACTCATTCTCTCCATGTGCCCAAACCATTTCAAAACACGCTCTTCTGCTCTCTCAACCACACTCTTTTTATTTCCACACATCTCTCTTACCCTTACATAACTTACTCGATCAAACCACCTCACACCACATATTGTCCTCAAACATCTCATTTCCATCACATCCACCCTCCTGCGCACAACTCTATCCATAGCCCACGCCTCGCAACCATATAACATTGTTGGAACCACTATTCCTTCAAACATACCCATTTTTGCTTTCCGAGATAATGTTCTCGACTTCCACATATTCTTCAAGGCTCCCAGGATTTTCGCCCCCTCCCCCACCCTATGATTCACTTCCGCTTCAATTGTTCCATCCGCTGCCAGATCCACTCCCAGATATCTAAAACACTTTACTTCCTCCAGTTTTTCTCCATTCAAACTTACCTCCCAATTGACTTGACCCTCAACCTTACTGTAACTAATAACCTTGATCTTATTCACATTTACTCTTAACTTTCTTCTTTCACACACTTTACCAAACTCAGTCACCAGTTTCTGCAGTTTCTCACAGGAATCAGCCACCAGCGCTGTATCATCAGCGAACAACATCTGACTCAATTCCCAAGCTCTCTCACCCCCAAGAGAATTCATACTTGCCCATCTTTCCAAAACTCTTGCATTCACCTCCCTAACAACCCCATCCATAAACAAATTAAACAACCATGGAGACATCACACCTTTTCCGCAAACCTACATTCACTGAGAACCAATCACTTTCCTCTCTTCCTACACGTACACTTGCCTTACATCCTCGATAAAAAATTTTCACTGCTTCTAACAACTTGCCTCCCACACCACATATTCTTAGTACCTTCCACAGATCATCTCTATCAACTTTATCATATGCCTTCTCCAGATCCATAAATTCATCATACAAATCCATTTGCTTTTCTAAGTATTTCTCACATACATTCTTCAAAGCAAACACCTGATCTACACATCCTCTACCACTTATATATTTATATAATCCTCCCCTCCCAGTTCTTCTTAGTTTTCCAGAAGAAGGAACGGAGAAAGGGGCCAGGTGAGGATAATCCCTCAAAGGTCCAGTCCTCCGTTCTTAACGCTACCTTACTAACGCGGGAAATGGCGAATAGCATGAAAGAAAAAAGATATATATACTTTTTTTTTTAATTTGCTTTGCCGCTGTCTCCCTCGTGTGCGAGGCAGCGCAAGGAAACAGACGAAAGAAATGGCCCAACCCACCCCTATACACACAAGCAAATATACATACCCATACATCTCAATGTACACATATATATACACTCACAGACACATACATATGTACACATGCACACAATTCACACTGTCTGCCTTTATTCTTTCCTATCGCCACCTCGCCACACATGTAATAACATCCCCCTCCCCCCTCATGTGTGCGAGGTAGCGCTAGGAAAAGGCCCCATTCGTTCTCACTCAGTCTCTAGCAATAATGCCCGAAACCATAGCTCCCTTTCAACATCCAGGCCCCACAGAACTTTCAATGGTTTTACTCCAGACGCTTCACATGCCCTGATTCAATCCATTGACAGCACGTCGACCCCGGTATACCACATCGATCCAATTCACTCTACTCCTTGCCCGCCTTTCACCCTCCTGGATCTTCAGGCCCCGATCACTCAAAATCTTTTTCACTCCCTCTTTCCACCTCCATTTTGGTGTCCCACTTCTCCTCGTTCCCTCCACCTCCGACACATATATCCTCGTGGTCAATCTTTCCTCACTCATTCCCTCCATGTGCCCAAACCATTTCAAAACACCCTCTTCTGCTCTCTCAACCATACCCTTTTTTTTAGCTGGGAGTGGATTTGGCAGCGGATGGAACCATGGAAGCGGAAGTGAATCATATGGTGGGGTAAGGGGCGAAAATCCTGGGAGCCTTGAAGAATGTGTGGCGGTCGAAAACATTATCTCCGAATGCAAAAATGGCTATGTTTGAAGGAATTGTGGTTCCAACAATGTTGTATGGTTGCGAGGCGTGGGCTATGGATAGAGTTGTGTGCAGGAGGGTGGATGTGCTGGAAATGAGATGTATGAGGACAATATGTGGTGTGAGGTAGTTTGATCGAGTATGTAATGGAAGGGTAAAAGAGATGTGTGGAAATAAAAAGAATATATATATATATATATATATTTTTTTTTTTTTTTTTTTTTTTATACTTTGTCGCTGTCTCCCGCGTTTGCGAGGTAGCGCAAGGAAACAGACAAAAGAAATGGCCCAACCCCCCCCCCCATACACATGTACATACACACGTCCACACACGCAAACATACATACCTACACAGCTTTCCATGGTTTACCCCAGACGCTTCACATGCCTTGATTCAATCCACTGACAGCACGTCAACCCCTGTATACCACATCCCTCCAATTCACTCTATTCCTTGCCCTCCTTTCACCCTCCTGCATGTTCAGGCCCCGATCACACAAAATCTTTTTCACTCCATCTTTCCACCTCCAATTTGGTCTCCCTCTTCTCCTCGTTCCCTCCACCTCCGACACATATATCCTCTTGGTCAATCTTTCCTCACTCATTCTCTCCATGTGCCCAAACCATTTCAAAACACCCTCTTCTGCTCTCTCAACCACGCTCTTTTTATTTCCACACATCTCTCTTACCCTTACGTTACTTACTCGATCAAACCACCTCACACCACACATTTTCCAGGATCGAACCTGGGACCCCTTGTGCAAGAGGCAGGCATGCTAGCCGCTAGGCTAAGGGACTGTATGATAGGAAACAACTATTCGAAATACTAAGTACTCGAATACCCTTCGTCTCACTGTGGTGAGCAACGGGGTCTATCGATTGTTTCCGAACAGAACATATAGCCAGCTGAGAGCGTTTTACCGAACCTGACTATACAACGCGGAGTTATATGAATACGAATAAAGTGTATATGAACGCGCACCTTCATAGAACATACAAAGCTCCATCAGCCAGGATCGAACCTGGGACCCCTTGTGCAAGAGGCAGGCATGCTAACCGCTAGGCTAAGGGACTGTATAATAGGAAACAACTATTCGAAATACTAAGTACTCGAATACCCTTCGTCTCACTATGGTGAACAACGGTGTCTATCGGTTGTTTCCGAACAGAACACATAGCTAGCTGAGAGCGTTTTACCGAACCTGACTGTACGCGTATATATATATATATATATATATATATATATATATATATATATATATATATATATATATATATATATATATATATATATATATATATATATATATATATATATATATATATATATATATATATATATATATATATATATATATATATATTTTATCCCTGGGGACAGGGGAGAAAGAATACTTCCCACGCATTCCTCACGTGTCGTAGAAGGCGAGTAAAGGGGACGGGAGCAGGGGGCTACAAATCCTCCTCTCCTTGTATTATGACTTTCTAAATTTCTAAAAGGGGAAAGTGAAGAAGGAGTCACACGGGGAGTGCTCATCCTCCTAGAAGGCTCAGATTGGGGTGTCTAAATGTGTGTGGATGTAACCAAGATGAGAAAAAAGGAGAGATAAGTAGTATGTTTGAGGAAAGGAACCTGGATGTTTTGGCTCTGAGTGAAACGAAGCTCAAGGATAAAGGGGAAGAGTGGTTGGGGAATGTCTTGTGAGTAAAGTCATTGGTTAGTGAGAGGACAAGACCAAGGGAAGGAGTAGCACTACTCCTGAAACAGGAGTTGTGTGAGTATGTGATGGAGTGTAAGAAAGTAAATTCTAGATTGATGGAGAGAGATGGGTGATTATTGGTGCATATGCACCTGCGCATGAGAAGAAAGATCATGATAGGCAAGTGTTTTGGGAGCAGCTGAATGAGTGTGTTAGTGGTTTTGATGCAGAGGACCGGGTTATAGTGATGGGTGATTTGAATGCAAAGGTGAGTAATGTGGCAGTTGAGGGAATAATTGGTATGCATGGGGTGCTCACTGTTGTATATGGAAATGGTGAAGAGCTTTTAGATTTATGTGCTGAAAAATGACTGGTGATTGGGAATACCTGGCTTAAAAAGCGAGATATACATAAGTATACGTATGTAAGTAGGAGAGATGGCCAGAGATTGTTATTGGATTATGTGTTAATTGATAGGTGCGCGAAAGAGAGACTTTTGGATGTTAATGTGCTGAGAAGTTCAACTGGAGGGATGTCTGATCATTTTCTTGTGGAGGCGAAGGTGAAGATTTGTAGGGGTTTTCAGAAAAGAAGAGAGAATATTGGGGTGAAGAGAGTGGTGAGAGTAATTGAGCTTGGGAAGGACACTTGTGTGAGGAAGTACCAGGAGAGACTGAGTACAGAACGGAAAAATGTGAGAACAAAGGAGGTAAGGGGAGTGGAGGAGGAATGGGATGTATTTAGGGAAACAGTGATGGCTTGCGCAAAAGATGCTTGTAGCATGGGAAGCGTGGAAGGTGGGTTGTTTAGAAAGGGTAGTGAATGGTGGGATGAAGAAGTAAGATTATTAGTGAAAGAGAAGAGAGAGGCATTTGGACGATTTTTGCAGGGAAAAAATGCAAATGAGTGGGAGATGTATAAAAGAAAGTGGCAGGAGGTCAAGAGAAAGGTGCAAGAGGTGAAAAAGAGGGCAAATGAGAGTTGGGGTGAGAGAGTATCATTAAATTTTAGGGAGAATAAAAAGATGTTTTGGAAGGAGGTAAATAAAGTGCGTAAGACAAGGGAACAAATGGGAACTTCAGTGAAGGGGGCTAATGGGGAGGTGATAACAAGTAGTGGTGATGTGAGAAGGAAATGGAGTGAGTTTTTTGAAGGTTTGTTGAATGTGTTTGATGATAGAGTGGCAGATATAGGGTGTTTTGGTCGTGGTGGTGTGCAAAGTAAGAGGGTTAGGGAAAATGATTTGGTAAATAGAGAAGAGGTAGTAAAAGCTTTGCGGAAGATGAAAGCCGGCAAGGCAGCAGGTTTGGATGGTATTGCAGTGGAATTTATTAAAAAATGGGGTGACTGTATTGTTGACTGGTTGGTAAGGTTATTTGATGTATGTATGACTCATTGTGAGGTGCCTGAGGATTGGCGGAATGCTTGCATAGTGCCATTGTACAAAGGCAAAGGGGATAAGAGTGAGTGCTCAAATTACAGAGGTATAAGTTTGTTGAGTATTCCTGGTAAATTATATGGGAGGGTATTGACTGAGAGGGTGAAGAAATGTAAAGAGCATCAGATTGGGGAAGAACAGTGTAGTTTCAGAAGTGGCAGAGGATGTGTTGATCAGGTGTTTGCTTTGAAGAATGTATGTGAGAAATTCTTAGAAAAGCATATGGATCTGGAGAAGGCATATGATAGAGTTGATAGAGTTGCTCTGTGGAAGGTATTAAGAATACAAGGTGTGGGAGGCAAGTTGTTAGAAGCAGTGAAAAGTTTTTATCGAGGATGTAAGGCATGTGTACGTGTTGGAAGAGAGGAAAGTGATTGGTTCTCAGTGAATGTAGGTTTGCGTCAGGGATGTGTGATGTCTCCATGGCTGTTTAATTTGTTTATGGATTGGGTTGTTAGGGAGGTGAATGCAAGAGTTTTGGAAAGAGTGGTAATTATGCAGTCTGTTGTGGATGAGACCTTATATATATATATATATATATATATATATATATATATATATATATATATATATATATATATATATATATATATATATATATATATATATATATATATATATATATATATATATATATATATATATATATATATATATATATATATATATATAAAGAGGCATATTGGAGACATGAAGGAAGGGTGAAGGCAAAATGTTAATCTAGACAAGTATGGGAAGAATATAGTGATTTCAGAAGTGTGAGGATGTGTTGATCAGGGTTTTTTGAATGAATGTATGTGAGAAAATTCTTAGAAAGAGGATATGATTAGTGAAATGATAAGAGTGATAAGTTTTTGGATAGTATTAAGGGAAAAAGTGATGAGGTATTTCAGTGAAAGTTTTGGATTATGCAGTAGGGAAAAGTGGGGGTGGTGATGTCTCCATGGTGTTTAATTTGTTATGGATGGGTTTTAGGGAGGTGAATGCAAGAGTTTTGGAAAGATGGAATTATGCAGTATGTTGGGGATGAGACCTTATATATAAATATATATATAAAATATATATATATATAATATATATAATATATATATAAAATATATATATATAATTTTGTAATATATATATATATATATATATATATAAATATATATATATATAATTATATATATATATATATATATATATATATATAAATTTATGAAAAAATTGGTGACCGTGTTGTTGACTGTTTGGTAAGGATATTCACTGTATGTAAGGTTCATGATGAAGTGGCTGAGATTTGGCGGATTGCATGCATAGGGCCATTGTACAAAGGCAAAGGGGATAAAGGTTAGTGATTCACTTACAGAGGTATAAGATTGTTGAGTATTCCTTGGAAATTATATGGAAGGCTATTGAATGAGAGGGTAAAGGCATGTACAGAGCATCAGACTGGGAAAGAGCAGTGTGGTTTCAGAAGTGGTAGAGGATGTGTTGATCAGGTGTTTGCTTTGAAGAATGTATGTGAGAAATCCTTAGAAAAACAGATGGATTTCTATGCAGCATTTGTGGATCTAGAGAAGACATATGATAGAGTTGATAGAGATGTTCTGTGGGAAGTAGTAAGGGTATATGGTGTGGGAGGTAACTTGCTAGAAGCAGTGAAAAGTTTAATCAAGGATATTAGGCATGTGTAAGAGTAAGAAGAGAGGAAAGTGATTGGCTCACGGTGAATGTCGGTTTGCGGCTGGGGTACGTGATGTCTCCATGGTTGTTTAATTTGTTTATGGATGGGGTTGTTAGGGAGGTGAATGCAAGAGTTTTGGAGAGAGGGGCAGGTATGGAGTATGTGGTGGATGAGAGGGCTTGGAAGTGAGTCAGTAGTTGTTCGCTGATGATACATCGCTGGTGGCTGATTCGGGTGAGAAACTGCAGAAGTTGGTGACTGAGTTTGGCAAAGTGTGTGAAAGAAGAGAGCTGAGAGTAAATGTGAAGAAGAGTAATGTAATTAGGCACATTAGTGAGGTAAGTCTGATTTGAAAAAACTGGAGGAAGTGAAGTGTTTTAGATATCTGGGAGTGGATTTAGCAGCGGATGGAACCATGAGAGCGGAAGTGAGTCACCGGGTGAGGGAGGGGGCAAATGTTCTGTGCGTGTTGACAAATGTGTGGAGGGCGAAAACGTTATCTCGGAGAGAAAAATGGGTATATTTGAAGGACTAGTGGTTCCAACAATGTTATATGTTTGCTAGGCATGGGTTAGTGATATGGTTGTGGGGAAGAGGGTGGATGTGTCGGAAATGAAATGTTTGAAGACAATGTGTTGTGTGAAGTGGTTTGACCGAGTAAGCAATGATAGGGCAAGAGAGATGTGTGGTAATAAAAAAGTGTGGCTGAAAGAGCAGAAGAAGGTATTTTGAAAAGGTTTGGCGACATGGAGAGAATGAATGGGGAAAGATTGACAAAGAGGATATATATATGTCAGAGTTGGAAGGAACGATAAGAAGTGGGAGACCAAATTGGAGGTGGAAAGATGGAGTATGAAAAAGATTTTCAGTGATCGGGGCCTAAACATGCAGGAGGGTAAAAGGCGTGCAAGGAATAGAGTGAATTGGAACGATGTAGTATACCGTGATCGACGTGCTGTCAATGGATTAAACTAGGGCATGTGAAGTGTCTGGGCTAAATCCATGGAAAGTTTTGTGGGGCCTGGATGTGGAAATGGAGCTATGGTTTCGGTGCATTATACATGGCAGCTAGGGACTGAGTGTGAACGAATGCGGCCTTTGTTATCTTTTCCTAGCGATACCTCGTGCACATGCGGGGGGGAGGGGGGTTGTTATTTTATGTGTGGCGGGGTGGCGACGGGAATGAATAAAGGCAGACAGTATGAATTATGTACATGAGTATATATGTTTATGCCTGTGTGTGTATCTATATGTATACGTTGAGATGTATAGGTTTGTATATGTGCGTGTGTGGACGTGTATGCATATACAAGTGTATGTGGGTGGGTTGGGCCATTCTTTCGTCTGTTTCCTTGCGCTACCTCGCTCACGCGGGAGACAGCGACAAAGTATGATATACAGACATATATATATATATATATATATATATATATATATATATATATATATATATATATATATATATATATATATATATATATATTCCTATGAGTCCACGGGGAAAATGAAACACGAAAAGTTCCCAAGTCCACTTTCGTGTAATAATCGCATCATCAGGGGAGACACAAGACAGAAATATAACAGTCAGTTGATATACATCGAAGAGACGAGGCTAGGACGCCATTTGGTAAACATGTGATTGTCCAAAACATACAACGAGCGTTCATAAACTTATCATTTTACAAATCTTATCAACAAAAAAGTTATCTAATTTGTATAGACCATCACTAATATAAGATTATAATCTTTGTGTATTCAGTAGTAGAAGATTCAATGATATTTCTCTTGGTAATAGAGTTAGAGTTAATAACTGAGATGGCGTTACTCGAGTCAATACAATGATCATAGTTTTTAACATGATTAAACAAGGCATTTGATTCTTGTCCCGTTCTTATACTATACTTATGTTGCTTAAGTCTACCAGAAAGATCCTTACCAGTCTGACCAACATAAAATTCATCACAGTTTCCACAAGGAACTTTATAGATGCAACCAAAAGAATTTTCTGGTGAATTCCTGATTAAGATATTCTTTATAGTATTATTGTTGCTAAAGGCAACATTTACATTAAAGGATTTAAGCAACATGGGAAGCAAAGTGAAATTATTATTAAAAGGGAGAACTAAAAGATTCTTGGTGTCAATGGGAGGTTTGGGCTCAACTCTATAAAATGATAAATTTTATGTCGGTCAGACTGGTAAGGATCTTTCTGTTAGACTTCAGCAACATAAATAGAGTATAAGAACGGGACGAGAATCAAATGCCTTGTTTAATCATGTTAAAAACTATGATCATTGTATTGACTGGAGTAACGCCATCTCAGTTATTAACTCTAATTCTATCACCAAGAGAAATATCATTGAATATTCTACTACTAAATACACAGAGAATCATAATCTTAATAGTAGTGATGGTCTATACAAATTAGATAACTTTATTGTTGATAAGATTTGTAAAATGAAAAGTTTATGAACGCTCGTTGTATGTTTTGGACAATCACATGTTTGCCAAATGGCGTTCTAGCTTCGTCTCTTCGATGTATATCAACTGAAAGTTATATTTCTCTCTTGTGTCTCCCCTGATGATGTGATTGTGACATGAAAGTGCACTTCGGAGCCTTTTGTGTTTCATTTTCCCCGTGGACTCATAGGAATATCTTGATCACGCGCAAAATTGTGATCCTTTCCAATATATATATATATATATATATATATATATATATATATATATATATATATATATATATATATATATATATATATATATTTGTCGCTGTTTCCCGCGTTTGCAAGGTAGCGCAAGGAAACAGACGAAAGAAATGGCCCAACCCACCCCCATACACATGTATATACATACGTCCACACACGCAAATATACATACCTACACAGCTTTCCATGGTTTACCCCAGACGCTTCACATGCCCTGATTCAATCCACTGACAGCACGTCAACCCCGGTATACCACATCGATCCAATTCACTCTATTCCTTGCCTTTCTTTCACCCTCCTGCATGCTCAGGCCCCGATGACACAAAATCTTTTTCACTCCATCTTTCCACCTCCAATTTGGTCTCCCACTTCTCCTCGTTCCCTCCACCTCCGACACATATATCCTCTTGGTCAATCTTTCCTCACTCATTCTCTCCATGTGCCCAAACCATTTCAAAACACCCTCTTCTGCTCTCTCAACCACGCTCTTTTTATTTCCACACATCTCTCTTACCCTTACGTTACTTACTCGATCAAACCACCTCACACCACACATTGTCCTCAAACAAATCACCAGCACATCCATCTTCCTACAACATACAACATTGTTGGAACCACTATTCCTTCAAACATACCCATTTTTGCTTTCCGAGATAATGTTCTCGACTTCCACACATTCTTCAAGGCTCCCAGGATTTTCGCCCCCTCCCCCACCCTATGATCCACTTCCGCTTCCATGGTTCCATCCGCTGCCAGATCCACTCCCACATATCTAAAACACTTTACTTCCTCCAGTTTTTCTCCATTCAAACTTACCTCCCAATTGACTTGACCCTCAACTCTACTGTACCTAATAACCTTGCTCTTATTCACATTTACTCTTAACTTTCTTCTTTCACACACTTTACCAAACTCAGTCACCAGCTTCTGCAGTTTCTCACATGAATCAGCCACCAGCGCTGTATCATCAGCGAACAACAACTGACTCACTTCCCAAGCTCTCTCACCCCCAACAGACTTCATACTTGCTCCTCTTTCCAAAACTCTTGCATTTACCTCCCTAACAACCCCATCCATAAACAAATTTAACAACCATGGAGACATCACACACCCCTTCCGCAAACCTACATTTACTGAGAACCAATCACTTTCCTCTCTTCCTACACGTACACATGCCTTACATCCTCGATAAAAACTTTTCACTGCTTCTAACAACTTGCCTCCCACACCATATATTCTTAATACCTTCCACAGAGCATCTCTATCAACTCTATCATATGCCTTCTCCAGATCCATAAATGCTACATACAAATCCATTTGCTTTTCTAAGTATTTCTCACATACATTCTTCAAAGCAAACACCTGATCCACACATCCTCTACCACTTCTGAAACCACACTGCTCTTCCCCAATCTGATGCTCTGTACATGCCTTCACCCTCTCAATCAATACCCTCCCATATGATTTACCAGGAATACTCAACAAACTTATACCTCTGTAATTTGAGCACTAACTCTTATCCCCTTTGCCTTTGTACAATGGCACTATGCACGCATTCCGCCAATCCTCAGGCACTTCACCATGAGTCATACATACATTAAATAACCTTACCAACCAGTCAAGAATACAGTCACCCCCTTTTTTAATAAATTCCACTGCAATACCATCTAAACCTGCTGCCTTGCCGGCTTTCATCTTCCGCAAAGCTTTTACTACCTCTTCTATGTTTACCAAATCATTTTCCCTAACCCTCTCTCTTTGCACACCACCTCGACCAAAACACCCTATATCTGCCACTCTATCATCAAACACATTCAAGAAACCTTCAAAATAGTCACTCCATCTCCTTCTCACATCCCCACTACTTGTTATCACCTCCCCATTTGCGCCCTTCACTGAAGTTCCCATTTGCTCCCTTGTCTTACGCACTTTATTTACCTCCTTCCAGAACATCTTTTTATTCTCCCTAATTTTTAATGATACTCTCTCACCCCAACTCTCATTTGCCCTCTTTTTCACCTCTTGCACCTTTCTCTTTACCTCCTGTCTCTTTCTTTTATACATCTCCCACTCAATATATATATATATATATATTTATATATATATATATATATATATATATATATATATATATATATATATATATATATATATATATATATATATATATATATATATATATATGATAGAGTTGATAGAGATGCTCTGTGGAAGGTATTAAGAATATATGGTGTGGGAGGCAAGTTGTTAGAAGCAGTGAAAAGTTTTTATCGAGGATGTAAGGCATGTGTACGTGTAGGAAGAGAGGAAAGTGATTGGTTCTCCGTGAATGTAGGTTTGCGGCAGGGGTGTGTGATGTCTCCATGGTTGTTTAATTTGTTTATGGATGGGGTTGTTAGGGAGGTAAATGCAAGAGTCCTGGAAAGAGGGGCAAGTATGAAGTCTGTTGGGGATGAGAGAGCTTGGGAAGTGAGTCAGTTGTTGTTCGCTGATGATACAGCGCTGGTGGCTGATTCATGTGAGAAACTGCAGAAGCTGGTGACTGAGTTTGGTAAAGTGTGTGGAAGAAGGAAGTTAAGAGTAAATGTGAATAAGAGCAAGGTTATTAGGTACAGTAGGGTTGAGGGTCAAGTCAATTGGGAGGTGAGTTTGAATGGAGAAAAACTGGAGGAAGTGAAGTGTTTTAGATATCTGGGAGTGGATCTGTCAGCGGATGGAACCATGGAAGCGGAAGTGGATCATAGGGTGGGGGAGGGGGCGAAAATTTTGGGAGCCTTGAAAAATGTGTGGAAGTCGAGAACATTATCTCGGAAAGCAAAAATGGGTATGTTTGAAGGAATAGTGGTTCCAACAATGTTGTATGGTTGCGAGGCGTGGGCTATGGATAGAGTTGTGCGCAGGAGGATGGACGTGCTGGAAATGAGATGTTTGAGGAAAATGTGTGGTGTGAGGTGGTTTGATCGAGTAAGTAACGTAAGGGTAAGAGAGATGTGTGGAAATAAAAAGAGCGTGGTTGAGAGAGCATAAGAGGGTGTTTTGAAGTGGTTTGGGCACATGGAGAGAATGAGTGAGGAAAGATTGACCAAGAGGATATATGTGTCGGAGGTGGAGGGAACGAGGAGAAGAGGGAGACCAAATTGGAGGTGGAAAGATGGAGTGAAAAAGGTTTTGTGTAATCGGGGCCTGAACATGCAGGAGGGTGAAAGGAGGGCAAGGAATAGAGTGAATTGGAGGGATGTGGTATACAGGGGTTGACGTGCTGTCAGTGGATTGAATCAAGGCATGTGAAGCGTCTGGGGTAAACCATGGAAAGCTGTGTAGGTATGTATATTTGCGTGTGTGGACGTGTGTATGTACATGTGTATGGGGGGGGGGGGGTTGGGCCATTTCTTTCGTCTGTTTCCTTGCGCTACCTCGCAAACGCGGGAGACAGCGACAAAGTATAAAAAAAAAAAAAAAAAAAATATATATATATATATATATATATATATATATTTATATATATATATATATATATATATATATATATATATATATATATATATATATATATATATATATATATATATATATATATATATATATATATGTATATTTACACTTATATATCACATTATCCTTAGAAACGTTACCGGACTTTGGCTGCTTGTGGTTAGGCCAAAAGTGAAAGATTCACCATGACGAGTTCTATGACTGGAATACATTTTCATCGAAGAACTTTTCAATTCTTATGAATCAATCCTTTCCCTGCTGGATGATGTAATATAACACTGGTTTGGTCTTTACTGTATAAGATATACGCTAGGTTCATCTGGTGGAATGGCCATTGATGGTATGTCAAACTTCGCACTGTCCAACTTCTAACGGCTCAGCCTTTCTCAGCCTGGCCTCTCACGACCTGAACTCTTACGCCCTGGTCCCACACGCCCTGGCATCCCACTGCCAGGTCTCTCACGGCCTGAGTTCTCACACCCTGGCTCCTCACAGCCTAGCCTTTCAATGTGTGACCTCTCACACAATTGCCTCCTACAACCTAGCCACTCACTGTCTGGCCTCTCGCAGCGCCGCTCTCACACCGTAGCCTCTCTCACCGTAGCCTCTCACGCCGTAGCCTCTCACACCGTTGCCTTTCACACCCTGGCCACTCACTGCCTCGCCTCTCGTAGAAATCACCCAGACCTGGAATTTCAGAAATAAAAATTGTCTCTTTTACGGCGTGTCTTGTAAAATCAAATATCCTCAGAAAATATCTTCAGAAAATGTTGGCAAGTTATACAAACTAATTTCTTAGACTCACAAAGTCAATCAGGGACAAGATGAAAATCGTGCCTCACTTTCATGCAAGCCTGAAGTCTATCACTGCTTCGATGTATTCGAAAAATATATATTAAAAAACTTAGATATTCTCAAACGTCTGTTGTATATCTATGTATAGTGTATAAAACGTACCTATATCTCAATGCAGTGGTGATGTATACAATGTATAGATTCAGCCAAACCTTTATATATACTGAATCGATTGTTTAAAGGATCAGTCTCCGTTTTCTGTGAGTTTTTTCTTTATAAGATAGAGATATTACCATTAATAATGATATGATGATAATAATAACAATATTATTATTCTGCTACTTCTACTACTGCTACTACTACTACTGCTACTGCCACTGCTACTACTAATACAACTACTACTACTACTAACAGTAATAATAATAATAATAATAATAATAATAATAATAATAATAATAATAATAATAATGATAATAATTATAATAATAATGATGATAATAATAATAATAAAAATGATAATAATAATAATGAAAATAATAATAACAATGATAATAATAATAATAGTAATATAATGATAGTAATAACAATAACAATAATAATGATAATAGTAATAATAATAATGATGATAATAATAATAATAATAATAATAATAATAATAATAATAATGATAATAATAATAATAATAATAATAATAAATGATAATAATAATAATAATAATAATGATAATAATAATAATGATATTAATATTGATAATGATAATGATAATAATAATTCATAGATTATCTAATTAGGGCCATATATTATACCAAACTGGATTACATGATGTTTGACTTTTTCTTGCTCAAATAAAACATTTACGAGTCTGAAAATAAGTCTACTTGAAATTTGAGCATGTAGTGCAACAGCGTTCCCCTGTATACATTACCTCTGCTACGGCCTATATAGCTCTGGGCCTCCTTGTGAATAGAAAAAATTGTTAGTAAGCTTCTCAAGAGTTGTTCATACACTTCAAAGGATCTTTTCTGTTGGTTATTTGGGCTATAAACTTGTCAAATACCAAAGTCAGTGAGGTCTTCAAATATCATATACTTAACATGTAAGTCGAACAATCTTTAAACACTTTTAGGTGTTAAGGAAAACTCTTAAGACCTCACGCGCTCTCACTGTGTGCAATGGACATGCTAAGATTTTTTCCTTTATCTTTGTGAAATATTAATCTCTATATAGAATGAAGACTTTAAACATACCCCTTGTATTCGGAGAAACCTGTATGACATACCGTTTTCTGTACGCCCTGTGAGTGGAATATTAACTCTGAGAGTTCTGTGAAAAGGGAGGATATTGAACTAGAAGATTAACCTGGGGATTCCTTTGAACGAGAAGGGCACCGAACTGGCCTTCTGGTCAGTGAGGAACGCTTACTATATACACCAAGTTGCTCAGCTAACTAGAGCAGCCGAGTGTTACGAATTTCCTTGCCAGTAGTGCAAAGGGTTTTGATTACCAGGAACGTGGGTTCGGATTCCTTTCTCCAGGAAACAGGTTTATGCTCTGTTTCCAGGAAGTTCCTTTATGTTCTGTTTCCAGGAAGTTCCTCAATGTTCTGTTTCCAGGTAGTTCCTTTATGTTTTGTTTCCAAGAACGAGGCTCAGGCATTGTTTCCAAGAACCGGTTTCAGCCTCTGATTCCAGGTACAGGAGATTTTGGTTCTGTTTCCAGGAGCTGGGTATAAGTCCTGATTCCAGAAATGGCATTTGGGTGCTGTCTCCAGGAACTGGGTATAGGTTCTACTTTCAGGAACGAGGTTTATGTTCTGTGTTCAGAAATCGGGTATAGATTCTGATAACAGGAACGGGGCTTCGGTTGTGATTCCAGCAACGGGGTATAGGTTCTGATTCTAGAAACGCTATCGGGTTCTCTTTTCAGAAAGAGGGTATAGCCTCTGTTTCCAAAAACGGAAGGTTTAAGGTTTAGTCTGTAGGTGCTTGGGTTTAGTTTTGTTTCCAGGAACGTATGTTTTAAGCTTTGTATCCAGAAACATGGGTTTAAATTCTGTTTTCCAGGTGTATAGGTTGAGGGTCTGCATCTAAGAATTGAATTCTAAGATTCATTTCCAAGACCAAGGGTTTAGTTTCCATTTCCAGAACCATGGGATTAGGTTCTGATTCCAGAACCATAAAGTTAAGTTGTGCTTCCAGGACGCTGGATTTAGGCTTCGTTTCAGAGGCGGTGGTCTGAGGCTTGTGGTTGCATTTGCTTCCAGTTTCCCTTACTGGCTTAGAATTCCAGCGACGTCTGTGCAAGGAGAGAGAAGAGAGAGAGAGAGAGAGAGAGAGAGAGAGAGAGAGAGAGAGAGAGAGAGAGAGAGAGAGAGAGAGAGAGAGAGAGAGAGAGAGAGAGAGAGAGAGAGAGAGAGAGAAAGGAGACCCCCTCCAGCGCCACAGTACGCAAGGAAATGCGGCACATCCTTGGTGCCTTTGGCATCAAGTTAATGCTCAGCTTCCCATTTGCATTATAAGCGGATATCTTAGCTCCTGTATAGGATTTCCATGCTTAATGTAGTCGCTTTTAGTGGCAGCAGAATCCCTCGCCTGTGTATAAAGAGGCCGTGAATCTCAGGTTTATGTATTGGGAGGGAATGTTCATCCTGTAGCTGATGACGTCATGATATTGATGTTGATTTTGTCACTTGCAAATCAGATCAGGAACTCCCAGTTGACAGTTGCCCAGAGTGGAATCTTTTTTTTTTCTAGTTGACAGACCTGGAATTCTTGTTTGTTCTTGGATGTATCCATATGTATTCTGTATTTTCTCCCATTTCCTCTCCTCCTTTCTTTCTAAACTCATTTGTCGTATCAACAATTCCTCATACTACCCAGTCCCGTCATGGTTTTCCTATTTTGGCAGAGTAGCATCATTCACATTATGTGATGTCCCATTCGAATCATGTGGTCATTCATTATCATGTGATCATTTCTAGGCCTTTGCTCTTCTCATTTGATGGATTTCTTTTAGAATGATCATGATGATGAATGTAGTCATGATGCGTGTTACACAGACAGCTGCTTCAAGATAAGGTATGGCAGCAGGAATGTTATTATCGTAATGATTATTGTTACTGGAAGTTATTCTTTGAAAATTATCTACACCATAGATAATCTTTCAAATTAAACACACACACACACACACAAACTCACACACACACACCTTTATCGTCCTTCCCCAGGATCCCCTTTTATGGGATTCTCGCAGCGCCCAGGAAGCACACCACGTCCACCGGGAAGAATCACCGGGCAGGAGGAGGAGTGGTGCGTGTGTGCCTTTATGCAGTGAAGAAAGACAACTGAGGAGTAAGTGATCTGTATCTTCATTAAAGAAGCTGGGCAAGCTGGATCACGTTAGATGCTGAATCAAGGGTTGGTTGTGCTGGAGAGATGCGTGGTATCCAGAACCCAGAAGAGAATGAGTAATTCGTCCATGTCTGAGGGAGTGTGTTTAATGATGGATCTGGTGGACTGGTTATCAAGACAGCGCTAGGATGGCGTATTTATTGTTATTATTTCTATCATTATTATTAATCTTTATTATCAGTTATTAGTATTATTATTGTTATCAATATTATCATTATTATCATTATTATCATTATTATTATTATTATCATTATTATTATTATCATTATTAATGTTATTATTATTATTATTATTATTATTATTATTATTATTATTATTATTATTATTATTATTATCATTATAATTATTATAATTATTATCATTTTATCATTATCATTATTATGAATATCATTACGATTACTACTATTAATATTATTATTACCATTACTATTATTAGTATTATTATTATGATTATCATTATCATTATTATCATCATTATTATTGTTATCATTATTAATATCATAATCATCATCATTATTACCATTATCATTGTTATCATTATAATCATTATTCTTATTATCATTATCATTATCATTTTATTATCTTGAGTATTTGTTGAGTCATTTCAGGTTTCTAACTTTAACTAGGGCTGTGAAGTTTAGCTATGGATGTGGCGTCTAGACAGCTGTTGATTTTTTCCAAGTGCTCTACATTGTGTAGATTGTAGTTCTATTTGGTTTTGAACGAATGGGAGATGTCCGGTGTTTGCACCAGTAAGAGTTCTGGGTTCGTTTATGGCCTTTGTATTGATGTGTGGAGAGCGAGCATCAGGTTTGTATTATATGCGATATTCGTAAATGGTTGGAGTGTAGTATAGTGGGAGCAATTTATCTTTCAGGGAGAAGGGTTTGTACAGGTTGGACTTGTGTTCGTCAAGGGTTTAGCGCGTGATACTGTGATGCAGACCTTCTGTTGTAAATATGTCTGTGTTCTAGATACGGTATTGCATTTTCATCATTGTAGAAGTTGGTTTCAAGTATTTTGTGAAGGGATGTGTCAAGGGATGGTGTCGAATATATATATATATATATATATATATATATATATATATATATATATATATATATATATATATATATATATATATATATATTCTTTTTTTTTTTGCCGCTGACTCCCGCGTTTGCGAGGTAGCGCAAGGAAACAGACGAAAGAAATGGCCCAACCCACCCCCATACACATGTATATACATACGTCCACACACGCAAATATACATACCTACACAGCTTTCCATGGTTTACCCCAGACGCTTCACATGCCCTGATTCAATCCACTGACAGCACGTCAACCCCGGTATACCACATCTATCCAATTCACTCTATTCCTTGCCCTCCTTTCACCCTCCTGCATGTTCAGGCCCCGATCACACAAAATCTTTTTCACTCCATCTTTCCACCTCCAATTTGGTCTCCCACTTCTCCTCGTTCCCTCCACCTCCGACACATATATCCTCTTGGTCAATCTTTCCTCACTCATTCTCTCCATGTGCCCAAACCATTTCAAAACACCCTCTTCTGCTCTCTCAACCACGCTCTTTTTATTTCCACACATCTCTCTTACCTTTACGTTACTTACTCGATCAAACCACCTCACACCACACATTGTCCTCAAACATCTCATTTCCAGCACATCCAACCTCCTGCGCACAACTCTATCCATAGCCCACGCCTCGCAACCATACAACATTGTTGGAACCACTATTCCTTCAAACATACCCATTTTTGCTTTCCGAGATAATGTTCTCGACTTCCACACATTCTTCAAGGCTCCCAGGATTTTCGCCCCCCTCCCCCACCCTATGATCCACTTCCGCTTCCATGGTTCCATCCGCTGCCAGATCCACTCCCACATATCTAAAACACTTTACTTCCTCCAGTTTTTCTCCATTCAAACTTACCTCCCAATTGACTTGACCCTCAACCCTACTGTACCTAATAACCTTGCTCTTATTCACATTTACTCTTAACTTTCTTCTTTCACACACTTTACCAAACTCAGTCATCAGCTTCTGCAGTTTCTCGCATGAATCAGCCATCAGCGCTGTATCATCAGCGAACAACAACTGACTCACTTCCCAAGCTCTCTCATCCCCAACAGACTTCATACTTGCCCCTCTTTCCAAAACTCTTGCATTTACCTCCCTAACAACCCCATCCATAAACAAATTAAACAACCATGGAGACATCACACACCCCTGCCGCAAACCTACATTCACTGAGAACCAATCACTTTCCTCTCTTCCTACACGTACACAAGCCTTACATCCTCGATAAAAACTTTTCACTGCTTCTAACAACTTTCCTCCCACACCATATATTCTTAATACCTTCCACAGAGCATCTCTGTCAACTCTATCATATGCCTTCTCCAGATCCATAAATGCTACATACAAATCCATTTGCTTTTCTAAGTATTTCTCACGTACATTCTTCAAAGCAAACACCTGATCCACACATCCTCTACCACTTCTGAAACCACACTGCTCTTCCCCAATCTGATGCTCTGTATATGCCTTCACCCTCTCAATCAATACCCTCCCATATAATTTACCAGGAATACTCAACAAACTTATACCTCTGTAATTTGAGCACTCACTCTTTTCCCCTTTGCCTTTGTACAAAGGCAACAACATTATATGGGTGCAAGGAACAGACTATAGATATGGTTGTGCGGAGCAGGGTGGATGTGTTGGAAATGAAATGTTTGAGAACAGTATGAGGTATGAGTTGAGTTGATGGAGTAACTAATGGAACGGTATGAGAGATGTGCGGAAGTGGTTTGCACATAAGGAAAAAATGAGAAAGAGAACGTTGACAAAGAGGAGATATGTGTCAGAACTAGAGGGAACAAGGAAAATGGGTTGACTAAATTGGAGACAAAAGGATGGAGTGAGAAAGATTTTGAGCAGTGGGGTATGACCATACAGAACGGTGAATACCCAGTTTTGCCCTACTGGATAACGTTCTGTCTTTCCACTTATTTTTCATCGCTCCCAGAACTTTCATCCCCTTACTCATCTTGTGACTCACTTCCACTTCCATGGTTCCATTTGCTGCAATGTCCACTCCCAGATACGCAAGACGCATTGATTCCTCCAGGTTTTCTTCATCCAAACATACATCCCAAGTAATTTGTCCCTCAGCCCTGCTGAACCTAATAACCTTATTTTCATTCACGTTTAATTCAACTTCTTCCTTTCACACGTCTTCCAAACTCAGTCACAAACGGCTTTTAACTCGGATCTGCCTCCAGTATTGTATCATCAGCAAACAACAACTGACTCCTTCCGGAGGCCCTCTCATCCCCTACAGACTACATAGATGCTCGTCTTTCCAAGACTGTCGCATTTACCTCCCTCGCCACACCAATTCATTAACAAATCAAACAACCATGGTGACATCACACACCCCTCCGGCAGACCAACCTTCAGCTGAAACCATTCACTCTCTTCTCTCCGTCTTTCGCACCCTCGATAAGACGTTCTCACTGCCTCTGATACGCCTCCAACACCGTATATTCTTCTTAAGACCTTCCGCAAAGCATCTCTATCAAGCCTATCATATGCTTTCTCTAGATCCATAAATGTCAGATACGAATCCATCTGTTTCTCTAACTATATCTTGCACACATTCTTTAAAACAAACACCTGATCCACACACATCCTTTACCAGTAAAACCCCACTGCTCCTTCCCAGTCTGATGCTCTGTACATGCCTTCATCCTTTCAACCAATACCCTCCTGTACGACTTACCAAGTAAACTCAGACTTATACCTCTGAATTTTGAAAGCTCACTTTTATCCCCCCTTGCCTTTATACAGCGGCACAAGACAGGAAGTCCTCCATATTATGTATATATATATATATATATATATATATATATATATATATATATATATATATATATATATATATATATATATATATATATATATATATATATATATATATATATATATATATATATATATATATATATATATATATATATATATATATATATATATATATATATATATATATATATATATATATATATATATATATATATATGTATATATACATATATATATATATATATATATATATATTTTTATTTTTTTTTTTTTGTCGCTGTCTCCCGCGTTTGCGAGGTAGCGCAAGGAAACAGACGAAAGAAATGGCCCAACCCCCCCCATACACATGTATATACATACGTCCACTCACGCAAATATACATACCTACACAGCTTTCCATGGTTTATCCCAGACGCTTCACATGCCTTGATTCAATCCACTGACAGCACGTCAACCCCGGTATACCACATCGCTCCAATTCACTCTATTCCTTGCCCTCCTTTCACCCTCCTGCATGTTCAGGCCCCGATCACACAAAATCTTTTTCACTCCATCTTTCCACCTCCAATTTGGTCTCCCTCTTCTCCTTGCTCCCTCCACCTCCGACACATATATCCTCTTGGTCAATCTTTCCTCACTCATCCTCTCCATGTGCCCAAACCGCTTCAAAACACCCTCTTCTGCTCTCTCAACCACGCTCTTTTTATTTCCACACATCTCTCTTACCCTTACGTTACTCACTCGATCAAACCACCTCACACCACACATTGTCCTCAAACATCTCATTTCCAGCACATCCATCCTCCTGCGCACAACTCTATCCATAGCCCACGCCTCGCAACCATACAACATTGTTGGAACCACTATTCCTTCAAACATACCCATTTTTGCTTTCCGAGATAATGTTCTCGACTTCCACACATTCTTCAAGGCCCCCAGAATTTTCGCCCCCTCCCCCACCCTATGATCCACTTCCGCTTCCATGGTTCCATCCGCTGCCAGATCCACTCCAAGATATCTAAAACACTTCACTTCCTCCAGTTTTTCTCCATTCAAACTTACCTCCCAATTGACTTGACCCTCAACCCTACTGTACCTAATAACCTTGCTCTTATTCACATTTACTCTTAACTTTCTTCTTCCACACACTTTACCAAACTCAGTCACCAGCTTCTGCAGTTTCTCACATGAATCAGCCACCAGCGCTGTATCATCAGCGAACAACAACTGACTCACTTCCCAAGCTCTCTCATCCCCAACAGACTTCATACTTATATATATATATATATATATATATATATATATATATATATATATATAGATATATATATATATATTTTTTTTTTTTTTTTTTTTCATACTATTCGCCATTTCCCGCATTAGCGAGGTAGCGCTAAGAACAGAGGACTGGGCCTTTGAGGGAATATCCTCACCTGGCCCCCTTCTCTGTTCCTTCTTTTGGAAAAAAAAAAAAAAAAAAAAAAAAAAAAAAAAATATATATATATATATATATATATATATATATATATATATATATATATATATATATATATATATATATATATATATATATATTTATTATTATTGTTATTATACTTTGACGCTGTCTCCCACGTTAGCGAGGTAGCGCAAGAAAACATAAGAAAGAATGGTCCAACCCACCCACATACACATGTATATACATACACGTCCACACACGCACATAAGCATACCTATACATCTCAACGTATGCATACATATATACACACAAAGGCATATACATATATACACATGTACATAATTCATACTGTTGCACTTATTCATTTCGTCGCCACCTCGCCACACATGAAATGACAAGCACCTCCCACCGAATGTGCGCGAGGTAGCGCTAGGAGAAGACAACAAAGGCCACATTCGTTCACACTAAGTCTCTAGCTGTCATGTATGATGCACCGAAACCACAGCTCCCATTCCACATCCAAGCCACAAAAACTTTCAATGGTTTACCCCAGACGCTTCACATACCCTGGTTCAATCCATTGACAGCACGTCGACCCCGGTGTACCACATCGTTCCAATTCACTCTATTCCATGGACGCCTTTCACCCTCCTGCTTGTTCAAGCCCGATCACTCAAAATCTTTTTTCACTCCATCTTTCCACCTCCAATTTGGTCTCCCACTTCTCGTTCCTTCAACCTCTGACACATATTTTCTCTTTGTCAATGTTTCCTCACTCATTCTCTCCATGCGACCAAACCATTTCAAAGCACCCTCTTCTGCTCTCTCAACCACACTCTTTTCATTACCACACATCTTTCTTACCTTTTAATTACTTACGCGATCAGTCCACCTCACACCACATATTGTCTTCAAACATCTAATTTCCAGCACATTCACCCTCCTCCGCAAAACTCTCTATATAGCCCACGCCTCGTAACCGTATAACATTGTCGGCACCACTGTTCCTTCAAACA